>NC_056523.1:103589421-103731000 GCF_019175285.1 Sceloporus undulatus
TAGAAAGCAAAGTAGTGAAGGAGCGCAGGTTGGATGGCAAAGTGAACCCATATCTAAATGCCCTTCCAAACCTACTTTTTGGCCAGCAGCTGCACTGGAGATGGAGATATATTTAGCTGGCCAATTAGGTGCAGGAGAATAGTTCTGCTCTCTCCTCCCATGAGAGAAGGCTGCAGCGTCAGAAGCGAACATCATCCTTCTTGCCCTGACTGCCAGCTGACCAGACCTGCTCCATGTCTCAGCTGCTGCCTCATAAAGGTAGGTTAGAGGGGCAGGTCAACCCAGGCCAAATTTATAACTTAAGTAGGTATTGTAGAATATGGGCCACCTTTAATATTTCTTTGTATTCATTTTTGTGTGCAAACAAAATGAACCTACACAGTTCCATGTAAAAACGTCTGTGGTGCTCACCTGTCAGGTTTGTTCCACTGGTTGTTAGGATGCCCAAAACTTGAATATTTTTGCGAGATCTCATTAGATACATTTAATGAAACTGTTACCCAGGAGAAACCTGGACATAATCTGATCAGGACAATAGTGGAAAAATTAAAAATTAAAGTGGATGTTATTAAAACATGCATCCTTTAAACAGAACCATAGTTTTCCTTTTCTTCTTTTCCTTTCTGCAGACCAGTAACCCACACAAGCTGTAAAAAAGGTTTGCCTTTCCTTCCAGTAGTATGGAGACACATAGTCGACCCACACAGAATGAAGATTTCTTTAGCAATGGGGAAATATTTTTACAAAAACACCATCATGACATGAGCCATGTAAGAAATGCAGTTGGCACCCACCATTTTTAGATACTTGAACTGGAAAAAGCTATAAAAAAATGCTTTGTGGTTAGGGTTCTTTACTTCCTTAGTTAGGGTTTGGCGGTTCCTCTAGTCCTCCTGGATTCTAGCTTCACACTAAATTGTGTACTTCCCTGCTGCTAGATTTTTTTCAGGCTAATGCTAAAAACACAGTTGACTACTAGGCTGCTTCTGGTTTTTTTGGCTTTGGCGGAACCACTAATAATAACCTTTTCCTTTCTTCCCTAATTTAGTGTCTTCAGATAGAAACAGCTTGGTTTCCTTGTAAAAAAAAAAAGTACAGAACTAAGACATTGCTAGTATTTTATTGCTGGGCATGTTTATTCCAGGGCAGGCCTATCTGAAGTTCAGTGTAACTCTACAAAGCAAACATGCCTAGAGTATACTCCTGACTTGATTGCCCTATAATAAGCCCTTGGGCTGTGCCATAGGTAACCATAGGTAAGGGATTGTGATTCTTATCCCATTGTAAGTGATAGGACTGCACACAACATGCATGCGGTTGTGTGACTGATTTCTGTGTATTTTAAAATTAGCAACACTGAGCTTTCAATCATTTGAGCCCCCAGCAGAAGACTACTCTTGTCTAAATGTATTTCTATTTTCCCAAGTCATTGCTCAGTGAAGGCAGCTATGATCTTTTCCCAAGATCAAATCTAAGAAAAGCTCCTCTGAGCTAGGCACCCGTGCTTAGGAGGAACACTCCTTCACAATGTTTGTATAGGAGTCCAGTACAAGGCCCAGACTCTCCTACATGCCAATTTATTACAGGAAGAATGGCCAAACAGATGTAGCTGCACTTAAAAGCAGAAAAGAACCCTTTGTAGAATAGTAATACCTAAGTTTTGGAACACACAGCTTGAAAAATAAATGACCCATGCTTATGTAATAATTGCATTAATGATTACTTGGGTCTTGCTTGCATTGGCTGTATGTAGACAAGTTTTGAGTTTGCATTTTATCAACTGTTTTCCTATTATTCTCAAAAATTAATTAATCTATTAAAATGTTTGAGTATTGCCTGTTTCTCCTGTAGCCCATGGCCTTGAAATGTGAAGAAGACGGCCTTATGTTCTCTTAGACAAAATGGTCCATAGCTCAGGTGTTGTATACATCTTGTGGAGGCCAGGAGAGGGAGACTGTGTATTACCTTTTTTCTTTCCCAATCATATACTTTTACTTCAGTGCAGGTGAAAGTGTGCACCTTTTGTTAAGTGAGCTGATCACTTGTGTCATCCACAAGATACTTTCTAAACCACAAAAATCTCCTAAAAACTCACTCATAAATGTATCAGTTCTTATAGTGCCAGAAAGGAACGCAAATTCGGTATGCTAACAGCCCTTTATTATTCTTTGACCTTTTTGGTGTGTGGCCAAGTTTGGATTAATCCTTACAAAAATACTGTTCCTGTATTTCCCCTACACCATTAGGCTAGTGGAGTTTTGGAATTCCAAGCTGCTAAATACAAATGTACTACTGTTGTGATTTGTGAACAAGACACAAGAAAAAAACTAGATCAAATTACTTGATTTTAAAAAAAAAACCTTTAAAGACACTTGAGAACTAATAAAAGCTTTTTTCCTTGATGAAAGAATATTTTATTAAATAACCTTCATGGATGGCTATACTATTCATATCCCAGCAACAAAGACAAGAAGACTTCTTAAACTGTGTTTAATTCAGAATAAGGAATATCTAGTCAATTGCTGAAGTGAAACAGCAATCTTAATGAGGTTACCTTTGCTTGGAAGCATTACCTTTGCCTTGAAACCTTCTTTTAGACCTAGTTCTATTAAATTGATGGAAGGATATCATACATATGAAATATAATAGTAATTTATTTATTTTCTAGCCCACCCAATCACACGGATCAGGGAGGTTCAGAAAGTTTTGGACAATAAAATAGTTCTTTACAAAACAACAGCAGTTTCTCTGTTGTCCCTACCAGTTCAATATACCAGGGGCCCTTTGTATCTGCTAGGTTTGGTTCCAGGACACCCCATGGAAAACAAATCCATGGATGTTCGGGTCCCATTAAATACAATGGATAGAAATTGCAAAATCAAGGTTTGCTTTTTGGAACTTATATATTTTTTTAAATATTTTCAAGCGGTGAGCTTGAATTCATAGATAAAAATCTATGGATATGGAGGGCCAACTGTATTTCACAAAACTTTATTCTGTTTGGATGGAGTTCCTTTGTCGGAAGATGCCAGCCACAGATGCTGGCGAAACGTCAGAAAAAAACTCTGCTAGAACATGGCCACATAGCCCGAAAAACCTACAAAAAGCTATGGATGCGGCCATGAAAGCCTTCGACTTTACATAAGAATGGTGTAGCGTATCTCTTGATTTATAAATCATGAACACATGTTGTTGCTTTCAAAACTCAAAAAACCCCCATGAAGTCTAGAAAGCTTTGTTTTTTTAAAAAAAATGAAATCTGGAATTTCAGGGTTAAAATAAAACCTTAAACTATTTGAAGGCTGTAATTTTCTCAGACCTGCTGGGATGGTAAATATGACCACTATAATATGAGCTGTTGTAACTTCAGGTACCAGTATTCCATGTAAGATTTCTGTCTTTTCCTTCTTGTGACAAAGGCTACTAAAATCATAAAAACAAAGATACAATGAAAAAAGTGCATGACAACCAAAAGTTCAGTAAGTAGAAGTTTGCTCATTAAATTCTGATTGTCATGCTTCTTTGAGGTACTAAGAGGTTACTCTGCTGTCAAGAAGTGAGAACCCCATTATGACTACTGCATATGGCATATGGAAAAGCAAGGCAGCAATTCTATTTTTGCTTTTAATGTAGCCCTGGTGCAGTGTGATTTTGCAGGTTTAAAATGTAGAGAGTGTAATCAGTAAACTTCCTCTTTTTCTCCTGTTTTAATTTTTTGGAAATGAGAGAAATTGGCCTTTATTGAGTCCCTGCTTTTGTGTCTTATAACTAAAAAATAAGCTTGACATAAATATCGTGACCAAATGTTGTTTGAAGCAGAGGAAGGATCAGAATAAAAGATGGTTGTAAAAGAAAGGTGGACAAGAAAAGAAATACATCAGGGACTGCCTGAACGAAGAGGCCCCTCCCTCTTTCAACTGTCATCTTGGCCTCAGAGGGAGCGATCAGGCAGACCCACAACATCAGGGACTGGCTGAAGGAAGGCCCCTCCCCCCTCAACGTCCTCTTGGCCTCAGAGGGAGCGATCAGGCAGACACGCAACATCAGGGACTGTCTGAAGGAGAGGCCCCTCCCTCCTCAACTGTCATCTTGGCCTCAGAGGGGAGCGATCAGCAGACCCAGCAACATCAGGGACTGCCTGAAGGAAGAGGCCCCTCCCTCCTCAACTATTCTTGGCCTCAGAGGGAGCGATCAGGCAGACCCAGCAACATCAGGGACTGCTGAAGGAAGAGGCCCCTCCTCCTCAACTGTCATCTTGGCCTCAGAGGGAGCGATCAGGCAGACCCAGCAACATCAGGGACTGTCTGAAGGAAGAGGCCCCTCCCTCCTCAACTGCATCTTGGCCCTCGAGGGAGCGATCAGGCAGACCCAGCACATCAGGACTGCCTGAAGGACGAGACTTCCTCCCTCCTTTAACGTCACCTTGTATTTTGTATTGTATTACAATTTTTACTGTACACCGCTATGATCATCGCAGAATAGTGGTCTATAAACAAACGGAGTATTATTATTATTATTATTACAAAAACTAGTGCGTAGTTGTGCCGTCTCTGCTGTTTGCGAATATTTTCTAATAATTCTGAAGTTCTGTTTGAAGTAGCTTAAATAATATTTACTTATGCTCTTTTCAAACAGATGCTTTCTGGCAACATTTTCCTGCATTAATGAATTCTCCCTCAACTAGTAAGTGAACATCAATCAGCAGGATGTGAATCAAGACGGAACACAACAAGAAAAAAAATCACCTGCTTTAAAATCAATAAAGTACTGTTGAAAAAGAAAAGGAAGCATTTATTTCTATTTGTTTCTAGATGTAAAATTTTAATAGTTTAATGCAAAACTCCTATTATCATTGAATCATTAGTGGCTAACGTTTGAAATGGCTCTTGCAATCAAGTCTGTGATGTTACTAATAATGCCTTATATAGTATTTGTAGTCCTTTAAATAGCATGAGCTATTGCCCTGTAGCCAGAAGGGGTCAGTCTTGCTTTTTGTTCTCCTTCCTAAAAATGAACTTGGAATATGTTTTCTTAGTGTAAGATATGTAATAATGCTGGCCATTGTGAAGGGTTGTTCTTGGAACTTTAGATACTTGTTTTGACTGTGTTTCTGCACATATGTATCTGTTGTTAAAATAAAATGAAAAACAACCTGGAATTAAAACATACATGCATAATGTGGATGTTTTAAGAGGATATTCTTAAGAAGGTGGTATACAAGTGTTAATTTCTAGTAATATGTATTCAGTATTTCTTACACTTGTACTGCACACATTTTGGATAGGGACTCTCACAATGTATGTTGGTGACATCAAACTGAAATAATTTGATGATGCAGGGTATATGTAAAAGCAGATCTTTATTTTTTGTTGACTTTAGTACTCTTAAGGTTGTCTCTAACATGCTTGTACTTTCATTTCTAGTTTCTGATGCATTTAAATATAGAATAACATACACTTTTGATTTCTGCAAGGCAGTAATTCAGAAATTTATTATGTTCAAAATGTAAATATAGCAGAATGTTAATAAATGTCACTTATATTAGTAGGGCTTTCTTTTTCTTTACATTGGTGTTTACTTTGCTCCTTCTGTGTTGTCATAAGTTGGAAATGACTTAAAGGCATGCAGCAACAACAACTATCTGATTTTTCAACATTGTGTTATCCTAAACGCTTTTGCAATATGGAACAGTATTCAGTACTGTTCAAAATCATAATAAGTTCTGAAGGACTGAGGGACCATTCAGACCACCTTTTACCCCGGTTCAGGAACCGGATTAACCACGGGAAGTTCATATTGGCCCCGATTCTTCCACAATCGAAATCGAGGCTTTCACACCTGTTCAGGGGCAAATGCCCCTTGGCATGGATCTTTTGAAAGCAGGGTTTAAGCTGTATCTTTTGAAAAAAACAGGTCCAGGCAAATATGAACTTCGCCCCAGTCATGATCGGGTCAAGTTCAGGGGAGGGATTAAGTCAGAGGGAGGGCAAAGGGCAGAACGTGTCTCCCCTTCATCAGGGCAAAGGAGGCGGAGGAGGAAGGGTCAAGTTCAGGGGAGGGATTAGGTCAGAGGAGGGCAGAGAACAGGACATGCCTTCCCTCTTGCAGGCAGCTCTCTCTCTCTCTCTCTGTCTCTCTCTTTGGTAATTTTTTATTTTTGACAGACTATGCGAATATTTCTACAGATACATATAGATAGAATGTGTGTGCTTGTGCTACATTTCCCTTTCATTTGCTCGCTCCCGGCACGGCATTGCAAGTTTTTTATATGCGAATGCTACAATGCAAATGTTATAAATGTTTCTCTTTCAATTTGGCAAATTGATACAGAATGCTTTTGCTACATGTATATTCTGGAGTGGCAATTTGAAGGAAAGCAAGGGATGCAGAGATGGCATTCCAAGGTGAGGAATTATTATTATTGTTGTTATTGTATGTTTATATGAGGCATTCTGGGTGGCAAAGCAAGAGGATGGGAATTATTATTATTACTGTGACGAGAAGAGAATGCATGGGCAAGGGCTTCGGAGGTAGCATTGGGCTGGAAGCGAAGGGGAGGCTAGAGGCTGGCATGTGGAAACCCATCACTTTGGGGGAGTCACACTCTCTCAGCCTCAGGAGAAAGGCAGTTGCCAAGAAAACCCAAGGATGGGATTGTTTTAGGGTTGCCATCATCTGTAATGACCCAAATACACGCAACACACACACACACACACACACCTGGAGGTTTTTAAATTTGACAGGTTGACAGAATATGTGCACACTGCCACCAGTTTTTTTAAGAAAGGAGGGGGGAAAGCACCCGTTCCATTGGCCAATGGCTGTAGAAAACGTCACCTTTGACGAAAGCGGAAGTAAATTTGATTGTCAGCAAAGAAGGCTTCATTTTAAACCAGTACCGCAAATGTGAACTTTGGAGGGGTAAACTACCCTGATTGAGCTGAAGGGTAGTACGAACTTGTTTCCGGAGAGATTCAAGAGGGAGGAACCCGGATCTGCACAGTTCTACTCAGGGCAAATGGGCGAGTGGGAATGGGGCCTATGTTTTCAGGCAGCGTAGAGGTACAGAGAGGTAGGAAGAGGAAAATAATTATACCAGTGCAATGTTGGATTTAAGCCATGTCTTTGACTACCTGCGGAGTTGCTTTGGGGATCTTGCCATTTGAGAATATTGGTCCCTTCCTCAGGAAATGTTGCCAGAGAGGACACATGCTGCTTCTTGACTAGAGCCAAGCAAGTGTTGCTAAATCAAATTGGGAAACAAAATGAATTGCCAAGCCCTATTAATATAATGTTGGTGGCAGTGTGCCATTCCTGTTCTCACAGGCAAGGAAGAGAGTGGAGCAAAGTGCCAATTCCCACAACTCTCCACTGATTCCACTGCTGCTTATGTGGGGGTCTTTAAAGTATATCATATGCTTACCTTGATCCTTCTAATCCATCTTGCCACCAGTACCAGAGGTCCAAGAGGGTGGGCGATGGTGCAACAGGGCTCCGTTGGATGGGAGTTGCTCTTTGGATGGGAGCGGTGGTTGAGCTATGTTGGTGCTGTTAGGATACAGCTGTGCAACTTGGGAGACGGATTTCTGGTTGCCTTCTTGTACAACACCTGCCAAAGTATTTCCAGTGGCAAACTGGAAGAGGGTTCCAGCCTCCATTGTTTAGATAGGAGCTGGAGAAGTGTGGGCTAAAGCCCAGCTGTACTGTTCCCCAAATTTTTGAATTAAAAAAAAACATGTCCTTGTGTCCTGGTGGGTGGACTGGAGAAATGAATTTTCCAGAGTTCCCTCTGGTTCCCTCTTGGGTTTTAAGCCCAAAATGGTTTGGGGGCAAAACAGTCCCATCTGTGCTTATGGAGGACATATCAATAAGCCTGAGAGGAGCTGAAGCTTTTCAAAGTACAAACCGATCTTTAGGGAGGAAATCACAAAAAACATGAGGACAGACCTCGCTATCCCTATGGAATGGAGAGCCACAGAGGAAGTATAGCTGGGTGTTCAGAAGTGTGAGCCCAGGTGCACTCCTCACTCCAACACTTTGTTGGTGATTCTGTCCATGATGTCCGCACATATGGGCACCAGACCCGGATGTTGTGGAAGTATGAGATACAGTGCCTCCCTCACAGCTGGTGCACACAAATGAGAAGGGGAGAGAAATAGAATTTCTTATGCCATATGCAAAGTTCTCCCTCACATGGGCACAGATTATACATTGCACAGGTCAAGTCATTAAGACAACATATTTAGAATCTAGCAAGGATATTCATTGATTTTACCAGGTTGAATGTTTTCATGCATTCAAATTTATCCAGAATGCTACTCAAATGTTACAGTAACTGTGAAGTCAAAATGTTACAGTAACTGACTTCAAATATTTCTGGTAGTGGCAAAATCTATCTCCATTATTCTCTGATACAAGTTTGTAACACACTGATATATTTCATATTTCCTTCCCAGTGATACAATAGTCACATAGGAGAACTGATGATGAAAGTTTTATTTTAAGCAGAATAGCAATTTTTTTGCTCAGTATTATAATAATAATAATAATAATTGGTTTTATTTATATACCGCTATTCCAAAGATCATAGCGGTGAACAGCAAGTAAGCTAATTAGCAAGTATTGCAGTTTCCCACTGATCGCAGTGCTTTATACATTTTAGTTTTCTCTTGTCAGTTACTGGAACAAAAACAATTGGGTTTAAGCTTTAAAGAGAATTTTAAAATTAATCTGGTACCACACAGTGTCCTATTTAGATCAGGCTGCCTTGTTTCCCACAATAGCACGCAGGGAAAATGCTGCGCCTGTGAAAATGTTGCAGCAAAATTATTTCAGTTCCATTATATGGATTCATTTTTCTCTCTTTCTTCCTTTCTTTCTGTTAATGTGATCCTCCAAGATGTGCAACTGTGTGCAAAAGGCAAGAGAAATAATTCTCCAAACATCCTCCTGTTTCTTGTAAAGAAGCACTGAGAGGGATTAACAGTTGTTACCCTTTGTTAGAGTTGCAGGTTTCCTCCCCCCCCCCCAGAGGTGTCAGATCCCCTCTTGCTCAGCTTATTTCCTGAGATGCTTTAAAAGAAGCATAGTTGGTAATGGTGATATTTGACTGTCTTTGTGGGGAACTTTGGAAAGAGTCTTTTCATTTGCAAACAGATGTGAATCTTACAGTTTCCGCTCTGCCATTCAGAATACAGCTGTTCTTTCCCTGACCAGCAATGCCTGAAGATTTTTTTTTTCATGCTCAAGAAAAAGATAGATATTACAAGATTTCTTCTTTTAGAACAACCAGAGTGGTCAAGTTTTTAATGGTCAACTTGGTTATCCAATCATAACTACTAGGAAATAAATCCCATTTAAATAATTTCCAGGGACAGCAGCATGGTGTAGTAGTTTGAGTGTTGGTCTACAACTCTGGAGACCAGGGTTCAAACCCCCACTAAGCCATACAAACCCACTGGGTGATCTTGAATAAGTCATATTCTCTCAGCCTCAGAAGATGGCAAAGGTAAACCCTCTTCGGAAAATCTTGCCAAGAGAACCATAATAAGTTCTGTTGCCATAAATCAGAAATGACTTGAAGGCACACAGTGACAACAACAAAGTTGTAATAGTCATTTGCAGCAGAAACAACCAAGAATCCAGTGACGTCTTACAAAACCCATATTGCAAAACTATGGACAGTATTTGGTAAAATGAGCTGTAGTTCCATGGACAATTGCACCATAATAAACATATTAGTCTTAAGTTCAACAGGATTCTTTGCTGTTTTCCCATTGACATCTTTGGGAGTTGCATCTGGACATTTAGAATTGGAATAGTTTGGCTTTTAAGCATGTAACACTCAGGAAATGGTCTGGTTCTTTATCTTGAAGCTTTTAATGGCTTTCCTCTTACCCAGTGCAAGCGGATGTACAGCAGAGATGTTGTATTCTGATCAATGTTTAATACAATTTCAAAGATTCCCCCATGCATCTTATATTCCCACCTGGCAAGAACTGGAAGTTGCTCCAAGAAAAAAAAGCATGTATTTTAGAATTGTCATTGATTTATATTTAAAATAGCTGTACTCAGGTTCATGTTTAATACTGTATAACTGTAATTTGTTTTTTTTTTTTTAAAAGACAGTGCCTACAGTTGAATAGAGAGAGCTGGGCTTTTGAAGAGCTGGGATTTTAAGTTGACTATTCAGCCTTTCATAGTAGAGCCTAGTGTCTTTCCTCAACCCAAAGTTTACTATGTCCATTCAGGACCCAAGAACAATTTGGCTCTGAGATTTGGGGTGGGATGGACTGGGGGTCAACAGAAAAGGAAGGATGACTAAGCTGCCACCCTTTCCAGATTCTCTTTAGCCCTTTGCAGAGAGCAAAGCAAGATTTTACAGGCATTTTTATAGACTGAGAAGCAACAGTTAATCCTTCAGAAATATTTTAACAATACATTTTTTTCAGACGTACAGCTTGGAAATTCTTGGCTTCAATTTCCTTACTATCGTAAAAAGAATATTTTGCTCCAGGCTTTTAATAAACCAAATAAATCATGTGTCTCATTTAAGCGAATAATTGAGATGTTCTGAATAGAAGTTGCTCCAAAATGAATGGAGGTCTAGTTTTCTATTTGTCTACCCATCAGGGTGACCAGACATCCTCCTTTTCCAGCATATGCCCTCCATTCCAGCCTTCTGTCTAGGAGGAATTCCAAAATATCCTCCATTTTGAGCATGACTAAGAAGCATGAATTTACATTTACATAAGTGTTTTTATTTTTATTTATTTTTATTTATATATCACCTCCCATCCCACAAGGACTCCAAGGGTGATACACAACAAATAAATGCAATTCCAATATTCATTTGAGATCAAAACATCAAAAAGTGGTGCCAGTGATGGCAGGACTGAAGCCATTGGTGGCTGCAGCTGAAGCCAGCTAGAGACACCCCCCAACACCTCACTTTTCTCCCTTTTTTCTTGTGTAGCAGAATCCCATGGAAGGGAGAGAGATCACTTTTGCCAAAGGTCTGAACAGACTATTGCAAAAGGCTTTTGAAATGGCCACAGGCCACAGGCCACATTGCCCTAGGTTGATAGGTTGCCCACCCTAACTTAAGAGGCCACCTTTGCATTTTTAAAAAGAAGTGAACTACCTGTTTTATTTTTCCAGAGGGAAAGGGGAAATCAAGAGAGTGATAAACTTAATAATAGGAAGAACTATGAAATCAGTGGGTTTAGGTATCTGGAAAATATCTTTTTCCAGATGGGTTGTTCATCTAGCTTGGGCCACAGGGACATATCAATGCCCCTAAGTGGATATACCTAAGGGTATAATGACCATGACATAAATAGAATGGAGCCCTGGTGGCGCAGTGGGTAAATGCCTGTACTGCAGCCATTCACTCGAAACCACAAGGTTGCGAGTTCAAGACCAGCAAAAGGGCCCAAGCTCGACTCAGGCTTGCATCCTTCCGAGGTTGCTAAAATGAGTACCCAGACTGTTGGGGGCAAATTAGCTTACTTGCTGTTCACCGCTATGATCTTTGGAATAGCAGTATATAAATAAAACAAATTATTATTATTATTATTATTATTATTATTATTATTATTATATACAGTCGTCCCTCTATTTTCACAGACTTTGAATCTGTGTCCCTCACCCATTTGCAGGTGGCAAATGGAGGAGAGATAAAATGGGAGGCTCGCCTGTGGCGTGCATCCGCAGGTGCCCACAGGAGCGCACCACCATTCAACCCACTGGGGCTTGAATATCAGCAATTTTCCATTTTTGTGGGGGGGGGGGGTCCAGAATGGATCCACCACAAAAACAGAGGGGCTACTGTATACTTATCTGACAGAAATCCAATGAAAGGTATGGATTGACATTACTTGTACATGTCCTTTTATGTGGTGTGGTATGAAATGAACCAGCATGGTGTATTGGTTTGAGGGCTCGACTAGGAATCTGGGAGACTGGGTTTGAATTCTCATTCAGCCATGGAGATCCTGCTGGGCAACTTTGAACGAGTTACACTTTCTCAATCTCAGAGCAAAACAATGGCAAACCTCCTCTTATAAATCTTGCCAACAAAACCATAAGACAGGGTCACCCTAAGTCAGAGTCAACTTGAAGGCACCTGGCAAAAAGTAAATAAGGGCTAGTGAATACTGAGAAAGTAACCAAGGTGGTGGATAGTGTTCCAGTAGTTATGATAAGCTCTACTTGTGGTGATACATTCAACATGAGAATCCCTTGTCTCCATTCTGAAATGGTACAGCTCAGATACATAGATTTCTTATCCCTAATGAGTGCATGTAATGCATGAATTGCAGAGTATAAAGAAAATGCACTATATGTTTTAGTTACTATGTTTATATATGCCTTTTTGAAAGTGGCTTTTAAAACCATCAAGTTATTTGTTCTTTATTTGAAAAGGGACAGGTACTGTTGTTTACTTCCTGGCAGAAACTAGGATATCAACATTTTCCTTGCCAAGTTATCCTTATATTTCCCTTGCCAAATTTCATGAGCTATGAGGCTGCAGCCTATGAGGCTTATTTTTTTCATGGACTACAGGTGCAGCTATGGACAAAATGTAATGTTCTTGATATTTGTTAGTCACATCTAGAAGTATAACAGAAACTCTCCAGTTCAGGAATTAATGTCTCCCCTTCTGAGTTCTGCACTGAACACTGTGGAAACCCTGCTGCAATATCAAGAGTAAAGAAACTCCATGTCTTTCCAACATAGAGAGCCAGGTTGTTTATATGGGCAAACATAGGTGAATACTGTGCGACCACATGCTGTCATAACAACCCAAGCACTCAAGCAATAGAAACAAGAAAATAATAGTCACTGGTAGAAAATTGGAACAGAATAATAGTTTCAGATGCACTGTATGCCAAGAAACCTCTCTGTGTTTCTCTAATATTGTTCAAACAGACCTGCTCGAAACACCAGGAACAAAGTATCAGCACCTTATCTCTTGCCGTGTTTATTTGCACCTACCAATCAGTCACATGTTTACTTTGTCTTGATGGCGCAAAGTATAGAATTTGAGCTGGGTCATGATGGTGCAAGACAGGTTGTTCTGTGCCACCAACAGCTTCTGTGCTGGGGTGAGGCAGGAGATGTTTGGTGTAAGGACACAGGTGTGGCACTCTGTGTGAAGTTTAGTTTACATTTTCTTTTTTTTTCTTTTTTTCCCCACTTTATTGATTATTACAATTACAGTATATAAAAAGCAATCATAACATACAATAAAAGATAAAAAATACAGTTAGAAAAAAAATTGTAAAATTTCCTTCTTCTCTTTCTAATCTTGTCCTATTACTTCCTTTATCTCGGAATCATTCCTTTCTTTGGTGGCTACAAATTTCCACAAACTCTTTTATCCCCTTTTAAATAAACAATTATTAAATCTTGAAATATATCTTAAGTTTTCTATAACTACATTTCCATTTTCTAATCTAGTTCCTTCTTACTATTCTAGTATTCACTCACCCCAGTAATCACATAATCCTAGTATTCTATCCAGTATTTCATTTGGAGTCTTATTATATCAATCCTTATTTAACATATTTTAACCATGGATCCCACACCCGATAAAAATCATCTAGTGATCCTTTTCCCAATAATGTTGTTAATTTGTCCATCTCGAGAAGGCTCATCATCTTTAATCTTCACTCTTCAATTACTGGTAGTTCTTCCGTCTTCCATTTTTTTGCAGTCACTGATCTTGCCGCCACTATCATATAAAATAAAAGTCTTTCTTTATTTGGGTCGTCCTTGAAATTCTCTGTGATGTTTAGAAGATACATTGTCGGGCTTGGTTTTCCTCTAACTGGTAACATCTTTTTGATTTCTTTATGTATCTCTTTCCAAAATGTATTTATTAATGGGCATTTCCACCAACTATGGAAGTAAGTGCCAACCTCCTTTTTACATTTCCAACAGGTGTTGTTTTTGTTAAACATTTTAGAGAGTTTAAATGGTGTCAAGTACCATCTGTACATTGATTTATAAATATTTTCTTTAATTTCCATACTTGGTGTTAATTTCAGTCTTCCCTTCCAAACTCTCTCCCATTGTTGTAAATGAATTGGTTCTTTTATGTCTTTTGACCATTTTATCATATACTGTATTCTTTAACTACCTCAGTTTCCATTTCAAAATTTCTGATTAAATTATAAAACTTTGCAATTTGTTTTTTTGGGTTATTGATAATTTTTTCTAGTTGTGCATCTACCGCACCTATTCCTTCCATTTTTTTATCTACCGAAAACCTCTCTCTAAACTGTCTAAATGCAAAGTTTACATTTTCTGGGCTCTGGTCAGCTTAAATGGTTTATCTGGGGAAACGCACCAATGCACCTACTTTTACTCAGCTGTGCATGATACCTATAACAAATACAGTCCACTTTTGCTAGGCAAAGGTGCCCTTGCTGCACTTTGCTGTGCCTGTGCTAGCACTTGCTCTTGATCTCAGAAAATAAGTCCTAGATGGAACCTACTGGGTGACCTTGGGCAAGTCACACTTTCACGGCCTCATGGGATGGCAATAACAAACCCTCTCTGAAGAAACTTGCCAAAAAAAACCTCACCTTAGGTTCACCTTAGGGTCACCACAAGTCAGAAATGACTTGAAGACACACAACAACAATAACAACAACAGATGGAACCCAGATGTTATTTTAAGTGTACCCAAGGGTGTGGGTTTCTTCAATATGATTTGGGAGTTTCCTCCTCATTTAACATCTGACCTGCCTTCTTCTCCCCCACTCGCAAAACAGAACTATTTTTCAAGAATCTCATCTTTTTCCAAATCCATGCATGGCAGCTGCTCAGCTGGTGCTGTGGTTCACCTTCTGCCATGGCCATACTTTGTTGTGAGTGTAGTTGTGAACAACAGCAGCAGTAGCCTGCAAGATCTAATTTTAAAAAACCCACAAAACCTCTAAGTACCCCCCCCAAGATTCACCAGTGGGAATATTTAATTAATATACTTTCTCCTCACCTATAAACTCCTTAATCTTTTTGTGAAGTCCCATCTTCATTATTTTCTCTTTCCCTCTGCCAAGCTAAATTCTGGTTTCCTGCAAGATTAGACTGCAGCCCTGTTAGCCTTACTCCTTACATAAGTATTCAAGATTTGCTTCCAGGGCTTGAGAATCAAGAATCTATGATATAGAGCATGCCCCTAATAATGGGGGTGGGGAGTCTTCCATTGCTTCTTTATGATGAGTGATGATGAATAGTTTTCATTATACTATCTGTCATGGTTCCTAAGAAGTAGCTTTTGTCTTGAAAGGGACACAGTGGCTCAGTGGTTAAGATGCTGTTCTGAAGTTCAGCAGGTTGGCAGTTTGAGGCCCAAGTGCCATGTGACGGGGTGAGCTCCCATCACTTGTCCCAGCTTCTGCCACCCTAGCAGTTCAAAAGCATGTAAAAGTGCAAGTAGATAAATAGTTACCAGAACTGCATTCTGTGCAGTCATGCTGGCCACATGACCGTGGAGTTGTCTTTGACTATGTTAGCTCTTGACAACCATTTAAAAGGGGGAAACCTTTACCTTAACTAGGGAGCAAGTCCTATCAGTGGAGCTTCTGATAAGATTATTTATTCATTTCAGCAATGTCCTGCCTGTATACCAACAAGCTCAGAGCAGCATATTTGGCTTTTACCCCCCCCATTACCCTCAGAACAACCCTGTAAAGTAGATTTAACTGCCAGTGCAGAGTAGATCAGACTGGGAAATGGTGACTTGTCCAAGGTCTCCTAACTTGAACCTAGGCTCTCCAAGACTAACCAGTGGTTCTCAGCCTTGATTGTACTGCACAGTAAATGCTAAACTGATCCCAGAGTCCTGGATTTATTCTTTTATTGCTGCCGTTCCAGACATTGCCTCTGTTATAAACATCTGTTCTTTACTTTCTCCCTTGTCACTTCCCTTGGCTTGACACAATTACTATGTCACAGTGCAAAGATAAGTATTGATCAGCTGTGGACTATCCTCTTGTTTGGGACATTATTTCCTGCTCTAACACTGCTGAGCTGTCAACATGTCTTTTTATGTTGCTCTAACTTGACTTTGATGACCTTGGGAGCTCTAGCTTTGAGTCTTATCCAAGTACCAGATAGAAGCTTGAGTTTTGTTGTGGTTACACACACACATTCCCTCTCCCGCAGTCTTTTGAAAAGCCCTTCACAAGCAAATCTTTTCCTTGTGTTACTTCCAGATTATGCACAGGTTCTGCTATAGTTATTTCTTTAAATGAGATAAAGGGGCATTGTTATGTCCCTGTGGCCCAAACTGGAGGAACGACCCATCTGGAAAAAGATATTTACCCACATATACAGCCTTTCCTCCCCTGCCTTTTATTTAAATTTATGTAAATAATTTTAATCGTCCTTCATGGATATCAAAGTGGCATCCAAACACAATGAAAAGAATAACATTTAAATAACAAACTAAAAAAAAGTCTTCAAAATAAGTAAAACCAGTGAACCACAGAGCTGCCCAGTCTGTCCACATGGTATTTTAATTTCTCTCCAATTTAATGAATGTATTCATTTTATTAACTAGTTACATTGTGTCCTGATTATGACATTCCTTTCCCCTGTTTTCTCCTGCCAATAACCTTGCAATGTAGGTCACACTGAAAATCAGTATGACTGGTCCAAGCTCACACAGTGAATTTCAGTGGGAGGTTGAACCTGGACCTCCTAAGTCCCAATCCACACCACTGCACCACATTTGTTCTCCAGCTCCAAATGATGAAGAAGTTCTTGCCACAAATGGCGGTGTGTGGTTGGGTCAGGCAATGAATGTATGCAGGCACCTGGATTACAACCAGGTTATCAGTCGTCTTCCTTTTCCAGGACATGTCCTACATTTCAACTTTCTGTCCAGGAGGAATTCCAAAATGTCCTCCATTTTGACCCTGACTAAGAAGCATGTTTATATGACTGTTCTTAGCTTTTATTTCATAATGCCATACATTTTCCTTTAACATCCTACATTTTGTGGTGCCTTGTCCTCTTTTGTTGTTAGAACATGTGTTCACCCTGGTTACAGCTGGTGCACTATTTTTTCTAAATCTGGTTGCTTGCCCATACTGGAATAAACCCATTGAGTCAACTGCTGAATGGTAAGTCAATGGGTCTAATCTAGTTGGGTGTACCAAATGGATTTAGGCCCTAGATTCGCTTGGAGGCAAAGGATCTTCCCTGTTGTGATACCCTCTTCTAACATGCTTTGGATTGGAACGGTTTGAAAAGTCTTTTTGTTGTGGGGGAAGCTTGGAATCTACAGAGAAGGCACAGAAAGTTTGCGGTGTTGGGATGGGTGAGGAAATATAAGTAGTGGTTAATCCTTGGGTAACTTCAAGTATTGTTCAGGAAAGTGGGCTGCTTAGGTTTGGGATAGCAATATAGCGATAGGAAGTACATTTCTATACCACTTATCAGTGCACTTAAGCCCTCCCTAAGTGGTTTACAATGTGTAAGCTAACTTTCCCCAACAAACTGGGGACTCATTTTAGTGACCTACGGAAGGATACAAAGCTGAGTGGATCCTGGAGCCTTGTGGCTGCAGTACTGGCATTTAACCACTGTGCCACCAGGGCTCCTGGGATAGGCCTGGGAATGTCTGTATCATCTCCTAGGTTTGACAGGTCTTGGTTTTCAGTTAAGTCATCCTTTTGCTCCTTGCACCTCCCATGGCAAAAGGCGCAGCCTGTTTTAGAAAATGGTAAAAGCCCATCCCCTCCAACTGTCCCATTTTGGCAGCAGTGGCTTTGCTTAGTCCTTTGCTGTCCTACTTTCTCCACTGCTTTTTAAAAGTCCTGGTCTCCTTCTCCTACTCTCACTTTATTCCTTCATCCTTGGTTTACTTCAGTTGCTGCAGACTAAGTTCAAAGTGCAAAAGTAGTTTGCATTTAATTAACTCAACAGGAGGGAGAAAGAGGAGGGGATCAAATGTTGCCCTTCTGAAAAGCAAAGGGCTGTTGCCTCTCCCAGCCTTGGAACATAACATCCTGTGCTGTGTGCTTCCAAATTGCTTCTTGAGGTAAGCAAATCAAATACCTTATAAAAAGGAGGGGGAGGGAAGAGCCTTGCCAATTAAGAGGAGATATCCTTAGAGACAGGGAGAGGAAATCATGTTAATCATGCAATGCATAAGCATGTATGCACACACACACAGAAAATATTGTATTTATTGACTTGTGGTTTTTCCCCAGACTTTTCTAAATTCATTACATAAATTATAAGGTTTCCCTGCTTAAAGTAGTAGTTTTGTGTATTCGTCCTCATTAAGTAACTTTTGCTTTCTTGCTGCCTGGCCACAACTTTTCTGCTGCACTCTGATGTTGCTCGGCTACGAGTATCCCAGTTTTCATCTGTGAAATATTGGAAGGTATGAAATCTTCAGAGAAAAGGGAGCAGGAGTGAAGTTATCATGTACTGGCTGAAGGTCTCCATCCTGAAAGCAGAGACTATATCTCTTGGTCTCTTAAAAGCACAACATCAACAACAACAAAATCAAGAAAAAGTCAGAAGCTGCACACGATCTATAATTAAAGACCCAGTGGCGGTAATGGGAATGGATTTTTGAACTCAAGGCAAATCCCTTCTGGCACTTCCTGTGTGCCTAATAACCATCAACAGGAAAATCAAACAAATCCAATTGGCTCCAGCTGCTAAATCTATAACAAGCAAAAGCTTGCAGGAGAGGCAGGAAAGGAAAGTGAACCTAAGTAACACCACTTAAAATAAAATAAAAAATGTATAGGGGCGAGTGTGGGCTGAAACTAAAATGGATTCATCTGGAAGGACTCATAAAAGACCTTCAGGAAGAGGGAGCCTTGTTGCCTCAGCCAGCCCTGCATTAATGACTGGCTACATCATTTTCAAACAAGTCCAGAAGGCTACTAGTTGCACTTAAAAACCTTTTAAAAACCAGCATTAATAAATCCAAATTTCAAAAAGTTACTTTTTTGGGACAATTCCAATCCATGCTGGCTGAGAGATACTGGGAGCTGCTAAAAATATTTTTCCTCCACCAGACCCTGACAGGGGTTTGTACGTACTCATATCCAGAACTCATTTTTAATGCTCAGTTCACATTCAGGAACTATGCAAAATCCAAAAAGCAAAGACAGTGCAGCTGACCATTTGCAGAAAGGCTCAGTTCCACTGTGAATAGGAGTGCAGCCAAGTTGAATATACTGGTCATTTGGGGACAGGTGTTCTGGTTCGGACTAGTGGCAGCTGATTTGACTCATGATAGCTGATCCAATTCAGACTAATAGCAGCCAGTCTGACTACATTGGTCTTTTGGGGACAGACGTTCCCGTCCATAGGCTCTGATGTCCTGGCTGAAGACCAGCACTTCTCATTTGAAAAATTAAGCACTGGCCAAAACTACTTTAACGTTTTTGGCTCAAATGTTCCATGCCAAATTTATCAATCACCATCATTATTAGTTCATTTGATTGCTGCTTTTCCACAGTTTTAAAAAAAGAAAAAGATAAAAAGATAAAAGAATGTATTAAATGAGACTTATAGTAATATCAGAAAAAAGTGTGGTATGTAGAATTTCCTATAACCATGGAGTGCAAGTACATTCCTATTGTTTCTGCTGGTGTGCACAGTGAAGATTGGTACTTGCAGTGACTCCTTAAGAAGGGTTTAGTTAAGAGTTAATCTCAGACGACAGTCCCAATATTTCATGTCATCTTTTGTTCAGGTCTGCCACTTGCTGACCAGCATATCCTGGAGTAGTTTAAGCAGAAAAGGACTAGCAGCCATGGGCTGCCAGCTACAATACATGAGGATTCACATAGTGCCCCTGTGAGTCAAGAGGTTCAGGAAATTCAGTATTTCCTAACTGGAAGGATTTGGTAGCTCATGAAGTACAGCTGAAGTCTTGGTGAAATATGTCAGCGATGTTGTATAAGGAGGTATCCAATAACCCCTTGCACAACAGCAGTTGGGTAGTATCAGAGTGCAGCTCTGCCAGGCTTTACTAAGGGTACTTAGGCTGGGACTCTCTAAGGGTGATGTCTGCAAGTCAGGCAATAGTGTGAGGGATGTCCAGCTGCTGTTGCACAATGTGATCTGAGCCATCCTGAGGCAGCTCAAATCTGTCAGTGGCAATAGCAAAAGAGGTTGTTGATATTTGACCACAGTCTTTTTCCAAAATGGAAAAATGTCTGAGGAAGACCATGAAAGTAAAGTAGGCCTTTGACTTCCTTACAGACTGCCAGCAAAGAGATACATCATTGTATTTTAGTCTCGAGACCAGGACTGATTAAAAATACCAGTCCAGTTCCTGTGTAATGAGCTTGTTTTCATCATAGACTGAAACTTCTGAAGCTGTAAACGGTCTGAACTAGTCTTCTATCAGTATTTACCTATCAATAGGAAACCATGTGTCAAGAATCTAAATATGGAAAGGGTTTACCCACTATACTATTATAAAGTTTGATATAGCTTGTGCCAAGAGCAATTGGTACTTTTCAGAATGGCAAAGAGGTAACCATGATAAATATGTTAGCTCTCTTATCACTGGTTTTCCCTCTCTTTTGTTATTATATTTTTCTGAGAGTGGAAGGGAGTGCTGTGATGTTGAGTGGCTCTTTCCCATAGTGGTGAGCTATGGGGTAGAGGAAAAGGGATACTATTGAGTATAGCTTTGTATAAGACTTTGTATTGTTGATGATGCCATTTTTGTTGCAGCTGTCAAAAGGCAAAAGGAGGAAATGTCTTGAACAAAAAACAATAATAAAAGGCAACATCAGAATTAAACAAATGGAGATATTTATGGGCACTATATATTTTTCTGACAGTGAGAGCTTGTTGTGTCTATTAAAAGGCCAGAAGAGAGGGACAGCTTGTGCCTGCGATAAAAGTTAATCATTTCCTGATGTTAGCATTGTAATAAGCAGTCAACAAGACATCTTCATGCTGTACAGTCTTGTGCTACAAAATACACTGTACTTTGCTCCAATATGTTGTCCAGGTTCACGAAATGTTGCAGGCCTTCACTTGTAAGCACTGTTTGCATAGCAAAGAAACTTAGCAAGCCTCCTTCAATTTTATTTATTTATTATTTTTATTACTATTTTCCTCCTGCAGACACCGCAAACTTGCCACCAAAGTGAATGGGGAGTATTATTGCATTTGACCACAGGGAAGGTGGTGTTAACATGGTTTCCTCAGGCTATGACAAGATCAAGACCATTTCTCTCTTCTTAGGTAGACTGGTATGAAAGAGGAAAACATGAGGTTGCTTGAGTCTAGTTCAGTTAAAAAAACCGAATAAGCCTGGAGCTCTAGGAATGTATAAGAAGTATCTATATACTGTAGGCTTAAAGCAGTTTTGCCACAAAACTCTGGTACCTGTAATTCTGTAATAGGGCCAGCACAAAATGCTTTGGGTTGGAATTCACTTAAACAATTACAAATATGTAATCTATCAATTTGACACCCCTGCCCCCCAACTCCCAACTTATTAGGCATCAACCACTGTAATCACTGTTCCTTTGTCAACTGGGAAGCTGCTAATTGATGTTTCCACTCCCTCCAATGAGCAATCTCTCTTGCAACAGCCAGAAGCAGGATCCCTGTTGCAATCCCTCCTCCCATTGCAGTTTGCTTGTGTGATGGATGTGGGACCATCAGTCAACTGTTTCCTGATCAACAGAGGACCAGACCCCCACCAGTCACAGCTGCTGCTGCCTGGTAAGTGGTGACTGGGGTCTTAAACTAGGGGCTATGTAAAGATTATGAATATGAACCAGTCATACATGGGCAACTCTGGGTTGTGCATTTGTAATTGCCTTAATAAATTCTGGCTTTGCTTCCTAAGGCAAAGGAGAAGATGTCGCCATCAGTTTCATCCACAGGAGCTAGCTGTCATGACCCCCATTGAAAGTTTGTCTTTCTTGGAAGATTAAGCAGACAGACCAGTGGGAGAGTCACAGCAGGTGCTTGATAGCCAGCTAAGTCCTTCTTTGCTTCCACAGGTTGGGTTGGCTTCAGAGCAAGAAGAGTTGGATGAAAGGCAGAGATTTTGGCTTCAGTGTCTGGCTCAGACATCACTCACAGCCGGAATGAAAAGCTGGAAACAAAACATCAGGAAGAGCACATCTGTGGAACATGCTTGCTAAATACTGCATGGGGTCAGGGCATTGACTGAGCATGCTGCCTTTATAAGAAGGTCACATCGCCCAGTCTAGTTGCTGAAAGTAACTTCAGTTCTACTCTTGATGGCTCAGCTGTCATAAGTGTGTTCATTGGATTTATCACTCTTGGATTGCCTAAGGACTCTGGTATTGTGACTCCCTTCTGATTTCTGATTTACAGTTTTCTCAACCTTGGACTCTTTGGATACTAGATACCTCTAGCTTGTTCAGACTCTGACTTTGGCTTTCTGAATTCCTGTTCAATGTTGAGAGCAGGACATTATCTGGCTTTGACAGTTGAATCTCCTTTCGACACTGATGATGTAACAGCATCCTCTATGATACCTGAGGGGCGGAAAGGTAGCTTTCTCAGGGCAGGCTGCACAGTCATTTGAGAGAGGAGAATGGCCCAGGATTCTGGGCTCTGAAGGGCCCTCAGAGGCCATGGAACCATCCCCCTCAGCAGCAGTCCAAAGGGGTGAGAGGTGGCCAAAGGGGGTCACTGTACCAGGTGACACTGAAGATTGGAATGTCACTGGTGCTTGTATTGCTGGCCATGGATGGTCCATCAAAAGGCTGATGTGGAACCTCATGCTACCTGCTGCTTTCCTAATAGGCACATGAGGTTCTGGATAACGTTCCCAGAATAGACCTGATACAGTATGAGGTCCAGCAGTGTTATTCTTCCCTAATCCGCTCCCCCCATCTTGGAGGTTTTTTTTTTTTTTTTTGCTGCTAATGGATGCTTTTCTGTACTAGCATTAGCCAATAAGGAAGAATTCCTGTGATTTGATAGGTAGTGTGATTTTCCGCAGCAAGAAATTTGCCTGAGGGAATCTTAGCAGCAAAATGTCATGTTTCATATGACCAAAGATCTGCCTGAAGATGTATGCTTGCTTTCTATAATGTGCTGCACCATCTATATGTGCTATTTTTTAATGGTCGTGCTTTTAGTAGATTTTAATTCAATCTATAGTGTTAAAAGCAATTTTAAAACATGCACATTAAAATAAATAAATAAAAATAATACATAAGTGGCTATTCTACTTATGCATTATCAAAAGAAAAAGCAAGAGGAGGAGAGAAGTATGGTTGTGTGTTGAAATTATTCCCTTTTTGTAGGGAACCTAGAAAGCTGGCTTTCATGAAGCCCCACCATTGCCCCATCTAGTATTGACCATGACAGGAGCAGCCAGGGATTGAATCCAGGGCCTCCTAGATACAAACTATGTGCTCTATCACCAAGCTATGGTTTTTCTCCCAAAAGAATTAATTCCTGGATAGCAGACCAAGCAGAGACACAAGTGAAATGAAATATATAAATGCTGCCCTCATATAGCACTATGAATCCACTTTAAGTGTCATGACTCAATCCTGTTGAATTTTTGAAACTGCGGCTTAGAGAAGTCCTTAGAATTCTCCGATAGAGAGTTCTAGCCCACTTCTGTGAAGTACAGCAGATAATTCTAAGTACATCACTAAACTACAGATCACAGGATTTGATAGGATGGTAGTTTGTCATATGAAACCATCATAACAGTGTAGTGTAGGAACAGAGTAACATAACAGTGTAGTGTGGTCTTCCCTGCTAGTGAGCAATGTACGTCAATTTAAAATGTGATGGTTACTTACAAATCTGTGTCTATACACATTTTCATGTGTAGACAAATGTGTGTCTATACAGTGGTACCCCGGGTTACGAAAATAATTCGTTCCGCCGCCGCGTTCGTAACCCGAAATGCTTCGTAAGCCGAAAAAGCCATAGGCGCTAATGGGGAAAAGCCGCGATTTCGTGCGAAATAGCGCCAAAAAGCACCAAAAAATTTTTCGTAACCCGAAAAAACCTTCGTAACCCGGAACAGTTTTTTCCTATTGATTTTTTTCGTAACCCAGAAATTTCGTAAGGTGGCGCATTCGTATCCCGGGGTACCACTGTACATGTTTGCATATGTAGATTGGATGCAGGTGTGTGCTCTCTTTTGCCCTTGCTCTTGATGATGATGATGCCTTTCCTTTGCCCTGTCTTTCATCCCCTCCTCTTTTTTTGGCAATGCATAAGTGGCTGGTTTGCTATGAAGTATAATGTGGAAACTGATTCTGAGCTTGAACATTGCTGTGGCATTGGGGCTGCAAAGTCCAGCAATGTAATTGTGGAGACCTTCTGAAATTGTCCTTAACAGCAAAAAAGCTGAAAAACCAAAGCCCTTCCTGCCATATAATATGATCCCTTGAACCAGTTGTATCTCCTGGGTTCCTCTAATCACCACTGTTCAAATGGTGAGGAGGCAGGTGAGTAAGCAGCAGCAGCAGGATGTGGTGGTCATGGTAGCTTTGAAGGTCACCAATGAGGTGGACCCTCCTGCTGGGTGTGAGTTTAATTCTGTGCCCAATTACACCAATAATGGGTGTGAGCTTGGTTCATGGGACAGGAAAATAATCATTATTATTGTCTCTTGTACTGTTCTTTTTGTTATTTCTGTTTAGTGCATGCCATTCTGATCTACTGCTGGGGTTCCTATGAATGGCAGGTTGGTCTCTGTGTGAACAAAATATTCGACTGGATGAGCCTTTGGTGTGAGCTAACAGAGCTCCTCTTAAGTTCTCAAAGCACTGCCTTAGACAGGTGGAACTGAACACTATGTGCAATCTTTTCCCCCAACTGCTCAATGAATAAAAATAAATAAAATAAAATTTTTATTTATACCTTGCCCTTCCAACGATCAGGGCGGCTTACAGAACAATTAAAAACATACACAATCCATATTATAATACAAAGAATTAAAACCATACGAAAACATCAGTACATCAAAAAAATAACAGAAAAAGCCCCATAGCCCAACCTTTTGGCCACGGTAGAGGAGGGAGGCCCACAGGATATTTAATCGGGGAATGCCTGTTGAAACAGGAAGGTTTTTAAGTCCTTCCTGAATTGGGCCAGGGTGGTAGATGAGCGGAGCTCAATGGGCAGCGTATTCCAAAGGGCTGGGGCAGCCGTGGAAAATGACCTCCGCGTGGTGGAGGTTAACCTAGCCCCAGGCACCTTCAGTAATTGCTGCCCAGATGTTCTGAGGGTGCGAGGCGGAATGTACGGGGAGAGGCGGTCCTTTAGGTATCCTGGGCCCATGCCATTTAGGGCTTTATAGGTAATAACCAACACCTTATATTGAGCTCGGAAGCGAATGGGCAGCCAATGGAGATCTCTTAAAACCGGTGTTATATGGCTGGTCCTGGGAGCGCCAGTGACCAGCCGGGCTGCCATATTCTGCACCATTAGTAACTTCCGAGTTTGGTATAAGGGTTGCCCCATGTAGAGTACATTGCAGAAATCCAGTCTCGAAGTTACCAGAGCATGTACAACCGTTTCTAGGTCCCTCTGGGCCAGGTATGGGTGCAGCTGGCGGATCAGCCGAAGCTGATAACAGGTGCTCTTGACCGTCGCATTCACCTGAGCAGTCAGGTGAAGCGACGAGTCAAGAAGCACCCCCAGGCTGCGCACGGAATATTGATATATTGGATTCATGCCACTGAGAGCATTGAGAAAAAAGGTAGCTAAGGTATTGCAGCCAGAGGAACCACTATTGTGATTATTCCTTCACAGAGTTCTCCGTGTGAGTCGTGTCTGCATTGCAGGGGGAAAGAGTACAAAATGACACATGATTTGCTTTCATAGCCCACTATAAAAGGGTGGCAGGCTCCAGAATAAAAATGTTATCTTATCTTCTATTTGTTTCAGAGCAAGTGGAGAACTGCTTTCACCTACACCCAGCAATTTAGTTTCTAGACCAAATGCTACTGTGGTCATATCCCAGGAACCACAGGATGCGAAAAGGTTAAACAGATTTGGTCTCATATGTTTTGAGAAAACAAAGGATTCTGCAGCCTGCCAATTCCATCCTGTTGTGAGACAGAGACTAGAGGACTTTCTTAGAGCTCACTTTTTAAATTCCATAAGATTTAGTACATGCCCTGCACTCTCCAGTCTTCCTGGGCTCCACATGCATGACACCAGCAGTTTTACAAAATACTTAGTGTGCATCCTATTTCTGTTGGACACCTACGGAAAAAAAATTCTGCCTGGCCATTTAAGACTAGGATCCCAGCCTCTGTCATGCCTTTATTTAATTGTTTATGATGTCAGTTTGAGTAAGTAAAACTGATCAATACCTCCAGCATCATGATTTTCTATCATCCCTGCTCAGTCTTCTCTGGTGCACTATTTATCATTCATTAGGCTACAGTAACATTAAAGGGGATTTACTAGCTTTTGTAGGTAACCTTTAAGTTTCCTCCACTCTCAATTCACCTCTCAAATAGTTCCCATTCATATCTGTATATTTCTGACCTATGTGAATTGGATTTCTGAGGTGACATTTACCTTCAAAGCCAACTTCAGTTGCCCTAAACCAGGGATGGGCAATTGCGGGGAGTCTGTGGGCTACTTTTCTGCCTCTGGGAGTTATGGGAGTCTGCAGGGGCTGGCAAATGGTGCCCCCAACTCCACAAACCTAAAACAAATGGCCCATATTAGGTGTTAAAAATGGGTATTATTTAAGCAGTACTGGGAGTATCTGCAACAACCTACTGAAAAGGTCATTTACCTCTTCTGAAGGAGTGAAAATTCATTGTGAGCCCTCAAAAAAGTAATTTTGGCATCTGGAAAGCAGAGGGATGCAAAAAGAGCCTTTAGGGACTGCACTTTGCCCACTCCTGCCCTAAACAGAAACTTGCATCTATCTGTCACCTAGTTTTCAAAGAAATCACACTCAGGTTTAGAGGGAGGCAAAGGTAAACCCCTCTGAACAAATTTTGCCAAGAAAACTGCATGATAGATTTGCCTTAGGGGTCACCATAAGTTGGAAATGATGAAGGCACACAGCGACAACAAAACTGTGTTAGTCTCTTGCAAGATTAAAGGGAGTAAGGTTGGGGAAGGTTAAAAAAAACCATCCTAAAATAAAAACCAGTTAGACTTAAAGTCTGCTTCATTCCTTTTTTTTCTTTCCTCCATTCCTTCTTTTTGTCTCTCGTCTAGTGGAACACTAGTCAAGGATTTTCCCTCTTCTTGCAGCCTAGTGTAGAAAGATCCAAGGTGGAGTAGGGGGAGAGAGGCCTATTTCAGGAATGGAAGGGTCCTCAGGTGCCTTTAGATGTCACTCACAAGCTCTCGAGTGAATGAGCAAAAAGTTTAGGGGAGATGGACACTCGGCAATTTTATTTAAACAGTGTATTGCACTCAAATGCAATAAATGTATTTAAATTTTTTTTTGAAAATACAAAGCATGCGATCTATAAAAGGTAATTCAAGCCTGTGGGCTACGCCCTAACAGACATAAACATAAAATGAGCAATCAGTATTGGGCCAGAAAACTGCAAATCCCATGGAAACATATACAGTACTGTACATGAAATATCAGTTCATTTGTGCCTCACAGAATGAGATTAAAGGGTATACAACAGGTTAGAGAGTGCACAATGACTAACAAGTTAAAAGGGATAATACAGTATACCCATTACAAAATAGTAAATGTTGACCAAACGCATTTCGACATATGTGTCTTCCTCAGTGGTCATGTACAACTAATGAAACAATCTTGGAAAGGTACTCATAAGATGTATGGGGACATCCCATCTCTATAGGTAAGTTGTAGCTCCTAATGGACCAAATATCCTGCCTAAAAGAATATACATGTAGGCAACTAGGACTGGGATGTCCCACACACAGTAGCAAGCTCTCTCTCTCTCTTTTTTTTCCACTCACAAGCTCTCACCATGGCAAGGTGCTGCTTCACACACTGGTGTACCATTGGTGTATCGTTGGAGAAGTAAACAACAGAAGTCAGAGAAGGGGATGGGAAAGTTTGGGCTATGGGCACATATAGCTCCAAATCCCACATTTTTTATCCCCACAAGTCTCTCGTCAATTTTTTGTTTCCCTCTCCCCCCAGTGTGATTTTGGTTGGTTGAGCGTACTTGCTATTTTCCACTTGAAAACTGCCATAAAAACACTGGAAACCATGCACAAATGATACTGGAAAATTACAACCATTTATGCATCTGGACTCACTAATATGGCTGATGGGGGTGAGTGTTTGAAAATTACCCTCCCATCCCCTTGGCAATTGCCCATCCATGGTTAAAGCTATATGATGTTATACCATGTTAGGCCTGTTTCTAAAATTGTGATGCAGATTCTGATCCTACTTGTGCCCAAGGGATTATTCTTTCCTCTGTCCAACCAACATATTGAAATTGAATCTCTTTCTTCAGTTGTTGACTTCCACTGCCAGGTTTGCCCAAAGCAGCTGCAGAACATTCAAGAAAGTTCATTCAGTGCCCCAGAGGATGCTCATATACATGTTAGAAGATGCTGAATAGAAATGGAGAGATACAAAAATGTATTATTTGACATAGGGATATTTGCCCAAGATAACTGTTGACAAATTATTCAATAGGGAAATGATTCTGTTGAAGACAAGATCAAAGTACATAAGCAGCTTTAAACTTACAGTGTCAAAGTAGGTAGTGAGTATGATGAACAAGCCCAGTACCATCTTCTTCTTCTTCTTCTGCGTAGGGTGGATCTACATAGCAGAGTTAAAACAGTCTGACATTTGTAATTTGGTGAGGCACCAAGACAAGGGTGAATACCTCATCAAACTACAAATCTCACAATTCTTTAGGACAGAAGTATAGCAGTTAAAGTTGTGTCAAACTGCTTTAATTCTGCGCTATGGTTGTATCCACAGTTGTCAGTCACTACAGTAAAAACACCATTTCCTTCACACTGAAACAGAGGATATGTGCCCACCTTCTGGAAAATTCAATGTTTCATCGGCTGTTGTTATTGTGTACTTTCAAGTCATTTTTGACTTGTGGCAACCCTAAAGCAAATCTATCATGGGGCTTTCTTCACAAGATTTGTTATGAGGGCTTTTCCTTTGCCTTCCTCTGAGAGTGAGAGTGTGCAACTTGACCAAGGTCACTCAGTGGGTTTCCATAGCTGAGCAAGGATTCATACCCTGGTCTCCTGGAGTCCTAGACCAACACTCAAACAATTACACCACCCTGGCTTCATCAGCATCCTATATCTATTGGCATCTCAACAGACTACTTAGGTAAAATGAGATCTGTGATGGATCACATCAAAGAAGGCAAGGACAAGGTGGAGGGATTTCCAGGGTCAGGATGATGTCCACTGGCAGCTGGTTGGTTCTGTGTCAGAAACATGTAAGGACTTACTCTGAACTTTAAAGGAGCTGCCCAAGCTGTTGAACCTGATGTAGAGAGTCTAGCTCCTTGTATAGCTCCTTCAAAATTCATACTTAGATTCTCAACAGATCCAGTGCCCCACTGACATGGAAGTCCCTGACGATCACTGATATCTGGCTTCACTGGGAATCATTTTGTAAAACAACTGTCTATCCATATGATCAAACAGATGTGGTGGCTACATTTCAAAACACCTGCTTTCTGATGGCAGAACAAGCAGAGTTATTTCATACAGGTTGCAGATTTTACAACCATGAAGAATGGGAAGACTTTGGTTATTATTTGTATATTGGTTCCATTTCTACAGTCACAACATGAGCATTACTTGGTTAGAAATGGCAGGGAAGGCAGTCAGTACAGCCTTTGATGCTGCAAAAGATGAGTGGTGATCTTTTAATGTCATTCGTGAAAAGCAATTGAGTATCTTTGCCAGCTACATTGCCATTGATGGGTTCCAGCTCTTGCTAACCCCTCTCAGGAACAGGTTCACAGAAGATTTCATAGCAAGCATCTACACTTGAAGACTGAGCTCAGGTGTTCTTCTCAATACCAGAAGACAGGTGAAAGTTGGACCCCTTGTTACAAAGGAATTAATTATTTTTAGTGTTCTTTGCATGGGATTGAGTCCACTATAACACAGAATTAATATAATTTAAAATTTAATTTATATGTTAAGTGATTAATTTAAAATTAGATGATTAAGACAGTGAAATAGTTAAAGATGTTCTGCTTCAGTCATCAATCAAAATATAGGAGCCATTCGGACTACCTTTTACCCCGGTTCAGGAACCAGATTAAACACGGGAAGTTCATATTGGCCCTGATTCTTCCACAATCGAAATCGAGGCTTCCACACCCGTTCAGGGGCAAATGCCCCTTGGCGCGGGTCTTTTGAAAATGGAGTTTTAGCTGTATCTTTTGAGAAAAACTGGGTTCAGCAAATATGAACTTCACCTCGGTCATGTTCGGGACAAGTTCAGGGGAGAGATTTAGGTCAGAGAGAAGGCAGAGGGCGGAACATGCCTCCCCAAGGAGGAGGAAGGAGCAGGACGCAGGGGGCCATGTAGGGCAGCATCGGAATTAAGGAGGAGGAGGAGGAGCAGGAAGGAGCAGGAGGAAGGGTCAAGTTCAGAGGAGGGATTAGGTCAGAGGAGGGCAGAGAACAGAACATGCCTTCCCTCTCACAGGCAGCTTTCTCTCTCTCTTTTTGGTAATTTTTATTTTTGACAGACTATGCGAATACTTCTACAGGTAGATACATATTGATAAAATGTGTGTGCTTGTGCTACATTTCCCTTTCATTTGCTTGTTGCTGGCACGGCACCTCACTTTGCAAGAGGCTTTTAAAAAAATGTTTGGCAAATTGATACAGAATGCTTTTGCTACATATGTGTATGTGAGGCATTCTTGGGTGACAAAGCAAGAGGCTGCAGAGATGGCATTCTGAGGTGAGGATAGATTGCATTTTGGGGTGGCAATCGGAGGCAGAGCAAGGAGATCCAAAGAGAAGGGAAGGATAGATTGCATTTTGGGGTGGCAATCGGAGGGAAAGCAAAGCAGGAGGATACAGAGATGGCATTCTGGGGTGAGGAATTATTATTATTTTATGTGTATGTGAGGCATTCTGGGGTCGCAAGGAGGAAATGCAAAGCAAGAGGATGCAGAGATGGCATTCTGGGGTGAGGAATTATTATTATTGTTGTTGTTGTTGTTGTTGTTATTGTGATGGGATGAGGATGGCATGGGGGAGAGACAAGGGCTTCGGAGGTAGCATTGGACTGGAAACGAAGGGGAGGCTAGAGGCTGGCATGTGGAAACCCATGACTTTGGGGGAGTCACATTCTCTCAGCCTCAGGGGAAAGGCAATGGCAAATCTCCTCCGAACCAATCTTGCCAAGAAAACCCCAGGATTGGGTCGTTTTAGAGTTGCCATAATCTGTAGTGACTCAAATACACACAACACACGTACACACACCTGGAGGTTTTTAAATTTGACAGGTTGATAGACCATGCGCACACTGCCGCCAGTTTAAAAAAAAGGAGGGGGGAAAGCACCCATTCCATTGGCCAATGGCCATAGGATAAGTCACCTTTGACGAAAGCAGAAGTGAATTTGATTGACAGCAAAGGAGGCTTCATTTTAAACCGGTACCGCAAATGTGAACTTCAGAGGGCTAAATTACCCTGATTAAGGTAAAACATAGTGGGCACTTGTTTCCGAGCAGATTCGAGGGGGGGATCTGGATCTGCCCAATTCTATCCAGGGCAAATGGGCGAGTGGGAATGGGCCCATAGACTGTAGTCAAGAAATTAGAAGACTAAGACTTGGAAGGACAACTATGAAATCGCTAGATCAGATTCTTAAGTGCAGAGACATATAATTAAATATTAACATCAGAATCATCCAGGCCATCATATTCCAATTTCTATATATGGTTATGAAAGAGGAACAGTAAAGAAAGCTGAAAGGAAGAAAATCAATTCATTTGAAATCTGCTGCTGAAGGAGAGTTGAGTGGGTACTATAGACTACCAGAAAGATAAACAAATTACTCCTAGAACAAATCAAGGCTGAGGCCAGAAACCAAAAACCTATCATACTATAGACATATTGTGAGACTACATGACTCAGTGGAAAAGATAATAATAGCCAATAAAGTTGAAGAGAGGAAGACTGCATTACAGGTGGATTAACTCAGTCTGAGCAAGGCTATTGATGACCAGAGGTCATGGAAGTCTCGTAGTCATAGAGTTGCCACAAGTCAAAGCTGACTTGAGTCAAATAACAATTAACACAGGATTTCCAACATGGAAAAGGAGCCCCTGGAGGAAATTGTGGTATTTTCAATTGTAGGTAGGTAAAACCAGAGCTAGGAAAAGTTACTTTTTGGACTACAGTTCCCAGATTGGTTTGGGGATTTGGGATTTGCCATAAAAAGCAATTCTCCTAATCTTTTGCTAAAACTGTGACATATTTTGTCCACAAAAAAGCAGTGGAGAAAAGAAAGCTGGTATATAGCATACTGAAGGCCAACATGGTGTAGTGGTTTCAGCATTGGACTACAACTCTAGAGAGCAAGGTTTGAATCTCCACACAGCCATAGATACACTCTGGGTGACCTTGGGCAAGTCACACTCTCTCAGCCTCAGAGGAAGAAGAGAAAACTTCTTTGAATAAATCTTGCAAAAAGAAAAAAAAACAACCTTTGATAGGTTGGCTTCAGTGTCAGCAAAAGTCAGAAGTGACTTGAAGGCACACAACAATATGACATGTTAATACCATGCTTCTTAAAAATGGAGACTATACTAGTATTTGGGCCAATTCAACTAAAATTAATTATGATAAAGTCTCATTGAAGTCAATGGGTCAAGTCAATTGAGAATTCCATCCCTTTCAGTGGGAGAGGCAATCCAACTACAGTGGCTGATCATTGCTACCCCAAAGTTAATAACAGTGTGATGCAGGTCTAACCCCGTACTAAATCAGCAGCAAAGACAAAAGGAATAGCAATAGCAAGTACATAAGCAGAGCAAAAGCCATGAAGCTAGCACTAATGTAACAACACTGACAAACCTTCTTTCAACATCTGTGGAAACTCAGCCACCATTAACACCAATCATAGGTTCATTTAATGGGACTCAGATGTGAGCAGACACTAGTAAGATTATATGTAGCCTTAAAGTGACGAAAAAAGTTGATACTGGTGTTAACTGCTTTGAAAAGTCCTGTGACTATTTTCCATGGAGAGCCAAAGAAATGACTCATTTGTTATGCAATCTTTATGACCCCAACAAATATCATACATCACAGTAGTTGTGGTGCTTGGTAGCTTCCATGTCCATAGGACACTGAACCCACTCCAGGTCTCAAATCTGAACCTCAAAGGAGCTTTTTAAGACACTGTGCCCTAGCCCACAAAATTAATTCAGCACTTTGGATAGCTCCTTTAAAGTTCAGATGAAGCCTTGAAGTGAATCTGTAGCCCCACCAACAAGGAAGCCATCAGATGCCATAGTGCAGAAGACTACAGCTTCATCTCAAGATTCTTGAGTTGGCAGCATTATTTCAAAGAAATACAAGAAGCAAAAAACAACAGTGCACGAATGGAAACATTTTCCCCTCATGCAGTTGCTTAATAGTTCCACCTTCAAGTGGGAGGTTGGCTTCATGACAGAACTAATAAGAAACTATTGGTCAATGTTGCGCAAATATTTGTCAACTAAAATGACTTCTCCTAACAGCACATTTCAAAATAGTGCTTAGCAAAATTGGCTCCAGGCAGCTGTAACAGGTACTTTTGCACCACCTTCCAGGCCTTCGTGAGCTCTCTGTAATTCTTTTCAGGAAAGGTATCTAAAGGACTGGTTGTGAGTCAGCTCTTGAATAAGGTGAATTATTCAAGAATTCCTTTAGAAAGATGTTTCACAGGATATGGATGGTTGCCATTGCCCAGTGATAATGGTTTTTTTCATGCTTCTTGCATTTTATTCATTTGATTTGATTGATATCTTGCTTTTCTCTCAAGTTGTTTCATAATATTATGAAGCAAAACAAAGACCAGGTACAGATCAAATTACAAAAAGTTATATTATTAAAACACAAGTAAAGGCAATAAACCAATTATAATATTTTATAACCCCCTTCTGAATCAATTGAAATGCACATAAATAAAAAACGAAAACCCCTTTCTCAGCAGGTAGCACTCAGGTCTTTGCTTGATGGTGGAAGAGAAAGAGGAGCTGCCTAGCCTGCCACAGTCTGGGAGCAGCCACCAAAAAGGCCCTTGGTATCCTCTGCAATTGTCTGCCTTTCCCTCCTAAAGCTATATCTGTATTTGGTCAAAGATCCACTAGGGTGGCAAAGCTATTGCTCTGCTGAAAGCCTCCCTGCTAAGCAGAGGGTCTTGCTTTTGCTCATTGCACCATGGCTGGAAGGGGCTGAATGCATCATCTTTCATTACCCACTCACCAGCACCACAAAACGTTTTCACTCAGTGCATTTGGGGTGGATTTTAGTGGGTTAGATTGAGAGATGGTGCATAGCTACAACATCGTAGGTACATGTTCCACTCAGGATTTTGGCCAGAATGTTGGCAGCTCAAAGGGTTTTTCACATACAGCTGGAAGTGTTCCTTCTGTCTGTGAAAGACTTTCAACCCAACAAAATATCTTTGCCAGTAGAACAGGAGAGGACATGACTTACATCACTCCTTCACAAAGCAACCTTTTATGTTGGTGTGTGTATGTGCCTTCAAGTCACCTATCAACTTAGGGGAGCCCTATGAATTTTCATAGGGTGTTCTTAGGCAAGGAATACTCTGAAGTGATTTTGCCAGTTTCTTCCTCTGAAATATAGACTACATCACCTGGTGTTCATTGGTGGTTTCCCATCCAAGTAACCAGAGATGACCTTGCTTAGCTTCCAAGATCAGATGTGATATCCATCTCCTTTTCAAACAAGCCTTGGACAGTAGGGATTGCAGAGGGAGGAACAATTTAAAGATGGCCTCCCTTCTCTAGGAACACTCCCCTTGCAGAATGCTCCTCTTTAGACCCTAAATCCAACCCAATCCCTCAAGATCTCCCCCACCCCAAAAAACCCCCCCAGACTCCATTCTTTACCCAGGACATATATCCAACTTTAAGAGGAACCATTGCTGCATGTGTGATATCATCACTAAAGAATTTCTCAGCAGGCCAGGGACGGGGCGGGGCGGGGGGGGGAATAAAAGAAATCCTCATAGAGTTAACGGATGTTTCCCCTATTCATTCTTCTGTGCTCATTTGTTATTGTTGTTGTTTTCCTCCACTGCACACAGGCTTAGATCCATATGTGCTCATTTCCATGTCCTTTCTTCTTCCTGAGTACACTCTCTTGAGGAAGAAGTGTCTAAATAAAGATTTCTATGATACAGATAATGAGTATGTGAATCCCTTTGGGAATCTCTGTCTGTCTATCTTCTTTTTGTCTGTCTGTCTGTCTATTCATTTGGCCTTACTATTGACTCATAGATGGCACTTTGGCAGCAACAGGTGATGTGGTGAGCACAAGGCCATGACATTTGCAAGAAGCCTTTCCTCTCTTTTTGGCATCTGCCTCCTTGCCTGTTGTGTAGCAGGGATAGTTAGCAGATGAGAACAATTCGTTATCCAGTCCATATCCAGCTGGAGATCTAGAGGAAGGAATGTTTTATGGCCACAAACTTCCTGAATTTACTGTGAATTACCTCATGCATATTTGAAACAGTAAGCGTGTACAGCCAAGAATATTTGGCTGCTTTCATTTGCCTGTTCTGGGAGAGGAATATGAATTTCCTGCAAGATGCCTTTTCTCTCCTTTACTTTCAAGATTTGTACAGCTTTCTGTCTCAGCTTTTATCTCCCAAAAGAATCCCTGTGGCCTCAACAGACAGGAAAATGGGTATCCCATTATGTCAAAGTAGTTTTCAAAGAGATAACTGTGTTGATCTGTTTGTGCAGAAAGACAAAAGAGGAGTGGAAGGAAGGAGTCTGGTGGCATCTTGGAGAATCTCACAACTGTGTAATTGTGTCAATATATCTGAAGCCTGAATTTTGTTCTCCATGCCTCTGAGGAAGCGGATTGTAATCCACAAAAGCTCATGCTAAAATTACATTTATCTTAAAGGTGCCACAATAATACGCTTCTTAAAACAAAACATTGAAAGGCAATTCTAGCACTGATCACACTTGGAGTCCCAGCATGTGTGTGTGTGTGTGTGTGTGTGTGTGTGTGTGTGTGTGTGTATATATAATATATATATATATATATATATATATATAAATTAAATTTTTAAGGTTTGAGTTTGTTGTTTGGAAGATTCAATGTGTTCTTTAATCTATTTGTGTTTTTAATATGTGTGCCAAGCTATCAGAAAACACATTGGGAATTTATGTTGCAACACATAAATGGTTGGCTTTTCACTTCTGGCCTCTATTTTTATTTTATTTTATTTCATTTCATTTCTATGCCACCTCTCTCCCAGGACGGGACCCAAGGCAGGCCCCCAACCATGTCCTGCCTCATTTCATGGCTCAAAATGAAATGAGAAACTTACACTTTCCTCTTTGGACAATATATCCCATTTTTTTCCTCCTTGCATGCTGTATTTTCTGAGGCATAATTATGACACATCTTGAGATAAACTAGATGTTGTCTAAATACAGTTGGCATTGGACTCAAAAAGGGGCTGAATTGGGCTGATTTTCCATCATAGCCTTTTGGATGGAGAGGGAGAACTATTTTTAAAATGCCATTCATGTTGGACAGGACCATAAGATTTAGCTACTCCAACCTCCTGCTCTGCAAAATTTTACAACTAAGCACACCTGAGAGATGGTCATCCAAGCTCTGCTTAAGAACTTCCAAAGAAGGAGACTCTACCACCCTCTAACACAGTTGATTCCTATTTCAAATAGCTCTTATCATTAGGAAGATCTTCCCAATATTGAGGTGGAATTTTTTTCTTGCAATTTCAATCTATTGATTTATGTTCTAGTCTCTGGAGTACTAGAAAAGAAGCACATGCTATCTTCTACATGACATTCCTCCGGGTATTTAAAGATGTCTGTCATGTCACCTCTCAGTCTTCTCTTCTCTTCTCCAAACTAAATGTATCTGGCTCCCTAAATTATTCCCCAACTTGGTTTCCAGACCTTTGACCATCCTCAGCAAGTTCAGTCTAAATGTATGCCTATGACCATATTATTAGGATGTTTTGGTAGAAATACAATTTGGATGTACATTGTAGTTGTTGCTGTGTGCCTTCAAGTAATTTCTGATATATGATTACCATATGGTGACTCTGTCAGCCAAGATGATTAAACTGAGGCTGTCATACTTTGGGCACATCATGAGAAGATATGGAAGACAGTACAGAAAGAAGACCACATTGCAGAAGGATGGACTCAAGGTAGGAAGCCCAGGCCCCAAACTGAGGAGGGCTGTTGATGACAGGGTATATTGAACATTGTCATTGGGTCACCATCAATCAAACTCAACTTGTCAGCAGTTAATAACAAGTACATGTATGTGCAAACTGTGGACAATTTCTAAAACTGGCTTTGTGTAGTATTGCATTGTTGTGTTCCAAATCTGTTCTCTGCCTCCCTGGAGACACTCTAAAGCCCAAACTGAAGATTTTTTTTTTTAATTACCTAATATTTTAATCCAGGTTTGTTAATACTGGGGCCAGAATCATGTTGCTGTCTTATGTATGCATATGGTCACCTACAGAAATGGTGGAAGAATTTTGTCTGATGTATCATATCACAGAAATGTAAGTGCAGGTGCAGATATAGACATGCATTTTGTTTTGCAGTTGGTTGTGGATGCAGTTGCACAATGCTACCATTCAACAATCCTACAGCATAATCAACGCATAACATGTGGAGTTTTGTACTAAGCAGATCCCACATAGGATATTGCCTTCAGGCCCTTTCACACTATAGAACTGTAACACTGTGGTTACACTTTAATTGTCATGGTTTCACTATGGAATAGAGGAATCTGTAGTTTTGTGAGGTACTCAGAATTCTCTGCCATAGAGCTCTAGTGTCTTACCAAGCTACAAAACCCACAATTCATTAGCAGTTAAACTGTGTACCATGAAAGGGCCCAGGGTTTTGGATCAACACTGAGTACAAAGTCTTGAGTTAGAATGTATAATGCCATGTCTACACAGGCCAAATGAACTAGTTTCTCCCCATCCTTGTGTTGAACTGTTTTCACAATTGAGGGCTAAAAGTCCAATTTGACTGCAGTCTGTCTTCACATGGGAAGGGCAGTTCTGCAGTGAATCTGGGTCTTCACTGTATTAAATTTTTAAAACTTACCATTTGTTTCAGATCTTCCAAGAAAATTTGGATCACTCCAGAATGATGCCGAGTGGCTTACACAGCATCCCATTGTGCTGCTTGCTGCTACTGCTCCTGGTGTGGGTTGCTCCCGCTGAAGTCACAACGAGAAGCCTAGTCATGTGGTAGATGCTGTGTGCATCATTTCTAACCTCAGAGGCAACAACTGGAGCCGTAGGTGTTGGATGGCACAGTGGGATGCTGTGTAAATAATCACTTGTGAGATTATCACACGGGGGGGGGGGGGTGGGGAGCAGAGAGTAAAAGGCATACTCTGAGCAAAGTCGTGGCATCTCGGTAAAGATTTTAATATACATGACGATCTGAGAGGACTTATCCTGGGAAGAACCAGGAATGATCCAGCAACAAACCATTCACAGGGAAGCCCCATGAATAGTTTGTTGCTGGAACGTTCCTGGTTCTTCCTGGAATAAGTCCTCTCTGATTGCGACATAATTTGAAAATCTTCACCATAATCATGTGACTTTGCCAGGAAAATGCTTTTTGAATCTCTGATTTTCAGTCACTATGGAATTCTCACATAACAAGAGGAATTCAGGGCAGTTTCAGACCATAATACGTACTCTGAGAGCAGCCTAGAATATTCTGGCCAGTGTAGACCTGCTCCAAATAAAGAAATAGCTTTGTGTCTTTAAGGATTTTTTGGCACAAATGAGTCTATTTTTTTTGTTACTGAGACCAACGAGGACATGAATTAAAATTCTGTCTAGGTAAAGTCTAGTTTGGTTTTACTGTATTGAGATATATGTTACATTTATAAATGTTGGCTGGAATCCTGTTGGGAGTTACAAATGTTTAATCATTGTAGTTACAGTACCACATAGTGAATCCTGTCCCCATCTCCTGCAGTCCCCATTTACCAGGCAGCAGCAGCTGCTGTTAACAGGGGTTCTGTTCCTCTGATGATTGGAAAGCAACTGATTGATATCCCTAACTCTTCCTGTGAGTGATTTCTAGTGCGACAGCCAGGAACCCTTTGAGCCACACGAGGGGTGGGTGGAACCGACAGCCAGCTGCTTTGAGAGGAGAACAGACCTCTGCTGTTCACAACAGCTGCTGCCCAGTAAGTGGGGACTGGAGGATTTTCATGGCCCCTATGTAGCCCTTAAACTAGAGGCTACATAGGGATTGTGAGGCTGTACAGACCGTCTATTAAGGCCAGCCTGGTGGTGGAGTTGGGGCCTGGTGTCCACACAACGTATGCCCTGACTCCGCCCCAAGGCTGGCATGATGCTGCGTGCTGCACCACACAGCAGACAGCATCACAGCACTCCTCTTGTGCTGCATCTAAATGATGCAGCACCAAAGGAGCACCGAAAAGCCACAGTACCGGCAGCTATGATGCCCTTTCCACTGCGCAGAAAGCAGCTGCTTTTTGTGGCTCCTTTTTGCACTGTGGACAGATGAGATCGGGACCGCGGCATACAGTTGCCACAGCCCCAATCTGGTGCTAAAAGGGTGGCTGCAGGTCACCCCTTAGGGGTAGTCTATACAGCCCCTGTGAATATAAAACTGCCAGAAGTGCATAACTCTAGGTTACACATTTGTAACTACCCAACAAGATTCTGGCTGTTCCTTTTTGATGACATATTTGATTGGTATAAATTTTGTGAGTTCTCTTTAATAGACCAGTTTTTAGGTGGAAAATAAGTAAATAAAACAATGTACAATTTGCCATTTCTCTGTAGTGGTTGAACCTAGACAGCTATTGCATGGTCTGCTGCAATTGGAGCTTTGGGAAATGATCTGGGCCTGCTCTTGCACCCTGTAAGTGTAGCTTTGAAAAAGTCTGGTGTTGGATGTGTGTGGCGTTCCTCCAAGGAGAACATTTCACAGCTGTAGAACCATATCCCAGAAAGTTCAGTTCCAATCCACATCCAGTCAACCTTCCTGTTATTTGGGACCCAAAGCAAAGCTTTTGCAGATGATCTCATCTGACACAACAGGCCACACATATGTTGTGCATTCCCTTGTGGATACACATAATGGAATTGGTTTTTTGGCACTCGTTTTCACAACTGGTAGATTCTCTGTGCTTCCAAGATACAATATGGCTATGAGCAAAAGAGAAAGTGTGTTTCTGTTTCTTATATTCTCTTGCCTAGAGTCATTACCCAGATCAGTACATACAAAAAGCATCACTTATATTGTATTAGTTGCATCAGAGCCTGTGAGATTCAGAGCATTTACCATTCTCTTTTTCCTCACCTCTGCATGAGACTATTGGATACAAACTACTGATGGTAAGGGACATGACAACATATAAGCAAATATGGAAACAATTAAACATTATTTAGCAACAAAGACCACAAGCAACTGTTAAGGCACATTTATGCAACCAATTGATGGAATTAAATTAGGATTTTTAAATGGGGAAAACAGGGTTATTTCTGACTTTCTTTCCATTTTGGTGTGAATAACCACCAGATGTGAAGGATAGCATGTACCCAGAAGTGTTCACTAATTTTATAGCAATATTTTTCCTGCACTAGTTTGACAGAGAAGTCCTCTTGACATCTGGACAGTGTGGGATTTCCTGTGCCCTGGAAGCCAGCCATAAAGAAGGCTGTGGCATAGCAATGACAGACTGTGGCATAGCAATGACAGTCTGTCCAGTGAAAGAAACATTGCTGGGGAGTCTCATATATCTCTGAATTGAGATTTTATCATAGCCTCTTGGTCTGGCTTTGAATGACAAATTCCCTTTCACTCTGATTCTCATTGATAAAAGTGGTGCCCGAAACATCTAGGACTTTATCGCATGTGGGTTTTAAATTGCAAGAGAAGGACACATTGGGCAATACCTATCACACAACGTTGTCACTAATCTATTTCTGCTGTGCCTCTGAAGTGTTTTTAGAGGGTATCTTTTCATTGATGAGAAAAACCTGTCAATAAGTGACCAATTGTTCTGCCACCCCATTACTTCACAGGCATGATACTGACAATCTGTGGCAATCCCAATATTGTGCAGTCAATGTGATATCAGTCTCCTCCTTTCCGCCTCTCCCCTCCCCCTCATTATTCCCAGGCAGCCTGTTTTCACCCCCTGGGGACGTTTTTTCCACTTTCTGTCTTCTTCTTTGACTGAATCAAATTCCCATAACTCCAGAATTGCATTAAAGGTAAAAATAATAAAAATTGAGGGGAGGGGATAAGCAAGGCACATTGGGTAAGGCATAGGGCAGGAAGGTGGGGTTAAGGAGGAGTGAGGAAGAGAGCATGTGGGGACCATCAATGGCACAAAATGCCTACATCATGCTATTGAAGAGAGCTATGGTAATAAAAACTCCAAAACTGTTATGTTTTCATTGTCTTTCAATTACCTGATTGTGGCAATACCAAGGTGAGATTAAGGCTTGCGTGATTTTGCCATTTTATATGAGGCACACCATTTTTACTATGCCATTGTATATAATGGGACAGGAGCTTCCACTGATTTTGTTATGCTAGGCCCACCGTACTTATCTGCTACCCTCAGGCCCCGAATATAGGGCAGTACTATATAGATATACATACAGTTATAGTGGCTATAGTGCTATATCACTCTAGTACCAATTTTTCAGAAGTAATTAAAAAAGATTTTCCCAGTAACTGCGATTAACTGCTAGTTAACCACCAGATATAATCCAAAAAAGTAAAATCTTTAGGCTCTACTGTCTTCTGGTTTAAGGGAGCTTTTGTAAGATGCCCAGTAGTGGGCTGCCTGAAGTTTACCTGGCAGTAGCACCTTGATTAGCACTACCCAGATGAGTCCTGGAGACAGAGGCAGTCTTAAATGCCCACAATGCCCCTAGCATAGTATCACTTCAGGACATTGTGGGAAATTTAAATGGTGATGCCCTGGCAGCTGCTTGGAAAACAGGACCCGTTCTACAGAGGGCAGCATGCCCCTTAGGCAATGGAGGTTGTGGAAGGAGGAGTGCAGCAAAGTGTTGGGAGAGGGAATAATGGGAGCCACACAGCCTGTCCTAGGGCCCATAGCGCATGGGATGAAACTGTCCATTGCCAGTGCTGAAATAAGGTTTAATGTTCAGTCTAATCAACTTCTGCTCAAGGAATGGAAGGTGGAGGGCATCTTGCACTTTGTTTCAAGCAACAAAATGTCTTGCACTAGCTATTTGAGGATGTCTTTTGACCACGCCAGGCCACTCAATTAAGATATGAAGGAAGAGTTTGGAAAATACCCCCCCCCCCCCCCCCCAAGCCATACTGGTGTAGTTCAAAACCTTTTCTGAACTCTGGTGGAGACCATGTTTCTGAACCTTTCAATGCAGGTCTCTGAATGGAGTACAGTAAGATGGTTTTGATGTCTTTCTTGTCAATGACTCTGGGAGTTCTGTGGAACCAGACAATTCCATAGAGTTGTTCCATACCTATATGCCCTTCACTTGGACATTTTACACATGCAACTGGTCCGTCTCAAATCTAACACCCCAGTTTGAATGTTCATAGCACCCAGTATTCATTTCAGACATTATGATTTATTTAGCACAGTAGTCAGTTTACTTGCATCTAGCAGTCCCAATAAGAGGTTGTTGTTGTTGTTATGTATCTTCACATTGACCCCGACTTATTTTGACACTCTCATAGGATTTTGGGGGGTTTCGGGACAAGATTTATTGAGAGATTTGTCATTGCCTTCCTTTGAAGCTAACCCACAGCACCTGCTAGATTAGACCAACTGAAAATATTGTTTACTGGGATCAACACTTATGTAAATCTGACTGATTCAGTGGGCCTGCCTGGGGTGGAAGTACCAAGTGGATTCAGGGCCAAGCCAGCTGCCAGCCTGGAACCATAGAGAAATCACATGATGTCCCATATGTGTGTGTGAACTAATCTTCATCTTAATTTTCCACTTCTTAGGGAACGAAGACACCCCTAAAACATATGGTGTTTGTTTTTGCTTGTATTGTTTCCACTTGGCTTCATATATTTGCTCATCTGCTGCCTTTATGGCTTCTAAGTATAAACTTAAAACAGAGGGTAGGGTGGATTTTGTGGGGAACATACGGGTAGATGGAAAATAAACATCCTAGAAAACATTTGGCTAGCAAAGCAGCATTTTTATGAGACATTCCCAACAAACAGGCAGCCTGATACTCCAGGAACTCATTCACAGGCTTGGGAATACTACAGCAGCACTGAGTTCTTCGACTTTTTCCATCTCAAATGGAAGTGTGATTTCAGGCTTTGTGAAAGTGGCCTGTTATACATAGACTCTTTGGACTGGATGTTATGACCTGTTCTTTTTTTTTTAAACCATTTATTAAATTGTAAAGTGTTACATCAAATGGAAAAAAACCCTAATAACACCTTCCCCTATTGCCTCTGCCCTCCACTCAGCAATTAATGCTCCAACAAGGAAAAGAGATAGAAAATAATGGTGTAAAACATACCCCTCCCTTTTCATGTAAATTATAACATTAATGTAATAGTGTTCATAACAAAACACGGCACAATATTCAGATTAATCCTTCCCTTTCAAACTGCACTTATTTTAGCCATTATAGCCTATATTTCTAGCCTGTATTTTTCACTCTATGCATTTGATGAAGCAGAATAGACTTTAGTCTACAAAAGCTTATGCTACCACCTTCTTTCTCTCAGTCTGAAAGATGCTACAAGATCCCTCTGAATACTGCTCCACAGACTAACATGGCTAAGTCTTTGAATTCTACCACCATGGTAAAATATTGGCTAGACAGTCACAGGCTACTTTTAAATGGCTTTCTAGCTTGCTGACACACTGTACCCCAAAAGTGTTCAACAGCAGCAGTTCTTTATCATCCTGAAGAAAGTGGCAAAGCTTCTATTTTGGACTTGGTGCTGTTCAACCTTTGATGAAGAATAGAGAGGATATGCATAAAATTTGCAGATGACACTAAACTAGGAGGGGCAGTTATCATCTTAGAAGGCAGAATCAAGATTCAAAATGAACTTGATAGATTGGAGAACTGGGCCAGTATTAACAAATGGATTTCAACATGGATAATTGTCATGTTCAGCTCAGGGCTGAGCAATTTGAAGGAATATATCAACTCATTTGAGATGTGGTGCTGGAGAACAGTTCTGATCATATTGTGGACTGCTAAAAAGACCAATAGACGGGTCCAAGAGCAAACCAGACCCAAATTCTGCCTAGAAGCAAGAATGACTAAACTAAGGTTGTTATATTTTGGGCAAATCGTGAGAAGAAAGGATTCACTAGGGGAAAAAAAACTATAGTGCTTGGTTTAAAGTTGCTTAGTAAAGCAATGGGAAAAGAAGACTGCATTTCAGATGGATAGACTCAGTTAGAGAAGCAACTGTCATGAATCTGCAAGAGCTGAGAGGGCTGTTGAGGATAGGGTAAGTTTGGGTTCTCTCATTCATAAGGTTGCCATAAAATGAAGTCAACTTGAAGGCAGTTAGCAAGCAAAAAACAAATCTTCCTATATGAACCTGTCCAAGTTCTGAGATCCTTAGGGGCCATGCATCTCTTTATCCCACTATTTTCACAAGCATATTTGGTGGGAACAAGGGAGAAAGCCTTTTCTCTGGCTTCTCGCACACTTTGGAAATCCCTTCCGTGGGAAAATGAGGATAGCTCCTTGTTACCTTTCCAGCAATAGGTTAAGAGCTTTTTATTCTAGTGAGATTCCGAAGAATTGATTGTTAAGAAGAAAAAGATTTTTTAAAGTGCTGTACTGTTTTTACCTTTGTTTTAAAAAAAATTTTTGAAAATTTTAAATTATGATGTTAGTTTAATTGAAATTTTCTGCCTTTAGTGAATCCCTGTCTGGGATAATGGCAGGTCATAAATAAAGGGATGGATGGATGGATGGATGGATGGATGGATGGAAGTACTATTTAGGCAGGAAAAAAACAATCAGGTGCACAAGTATAGGATGGATTGAAAACAATACATTTGAAAAACATCTAGGAGCAATTCTAAGTCACATCCAAAGAAGTATAATGTTCAGCTAGTGGGAAGTAATAAACCTACACTGTTTTGGCTTGGTTAGTTGTTGTTGTTGTTGTTGTTGTTGTTGTTGTTGTGTGCTTCAAGTCTTTTCCAATTTATGACAGTGAACCTATCATGGGGGTTTCTTGACAAATTCCTTTCGAAGGGATTGCCATTGCCATCCTATGAGGACCTCACCTGAAATACTGTGTCAGGTTCTGGGCACCACAGTTCAAGAAGAATATTATCAAATTGGAATGTGTCCAGAGAAGGATGACATAGTAAAGGGTCTGGAAATGAAGGCCTATGATGAATGCTTGTATAGTAATAGCAATAGCAAGTACATTTCTATACCGCTAACCAGCTTATCAGTACTCTAAGTGGTTTACAATGTGTAAGTCAGTTGCCCCCAACAAGCTGGGTACTCATTTTATCATCTTACGAAAGGATGGCAGGCTGAGTGGACCCTGGAGCCCTGTCTGGGATCGAACTCACAACCTTGTGGCTGCAGTATGGGTATAATTAGTCCAGAGATAAGAAGACTGAGAGGTTAGGACCCAAACAGATTCAAATTACAAGAAAAGAGATTTCAGCTAAATAGTAGGAAGAATGTCCTTTGAATGTCTGCTATTGTGGAACAGATTTCCTCATAAGATAGTGGATTTTCCTTTTCTGGAGACTTTTAAACAGAATCTGGATAGCCACATGCCAGGGATACTTTAGCTGTGTATTTACTGCATAAAAAGGAAGGTAGGCTAGATGACACTTGCTACTCCTTATGACTCTTTCTATTCATAGAATCTAATAATTGCCAACAGTTGCACAGGAATTCCATATCGGTGAATATATTACAGCCTCTTTTAAGCTTGGGCACTTTGTTACTTTGGGAAGAATTAAAAGAGCATTATTTGAAATTAGCTGCTCAGATATTCCTAGTAGCCCCCTTGATCTACACCCCCGGAAGGCAGAGGTGTGTATGGTAGTGGTTGCCAGCTATTTACCAAGAAGGTTTGAGTAGGTCTGCTTCCCATCTCTCAATTATTCTTCCTGTATCCGGTTCACACCTGCCAGTGTTTTTTGTTTCTATAGAAAAGAACAAGGCACAGTAGAAACTCCCTCTAAGATAAGGGGTTGTTGACAACCTTGTAAAGGTGTGTCAGTAGCCTGTGTAGGCAAGCAGCAATTGGTATACTCTGACAAAAGAGGTTAACTTGTAACTAATGTGGAAGGCTAGAGAATGATTGTCTGAAACCAAAAGGGTCATTGTTTTATAGTGAGTTGAATCATTGGTCTGTCTATCTCAATATTGGCTATTCTGACTGGCACCAAGGGGCTGGCTCAGGAAACCTTGCTTCCTGAGGCAAGGGACAAGAAGATGTTGGTGTGGAGACAGTGTTCTCCATTGTACCATGAGGGTGACAGGCCTTAGGAGATGCCACATAGGTTATGTGGCACACACAGCTCTGTTCTGTTAAGTCTGCCTGACCGTTCCAGATACTGGACCCTTTACACTGTGCAAATACAGAATCATAGGGTTGGAAGAGACTGCAAGGATCATCCAGTCCAACCCCCTGCCATGCGGGAATATACAACCAAAGCACTCCAGAGAGATAGCCATCCAGCCTCTGTTTTAAAACCTGCAAAAATTCTACCACACACCAAACCGGTGTGTTCCACAATCAACAGCTCTTACTGTCAGGAAGTTCTTCTTAATGTTTAGGTGGAATCTTTATTCCTGTAGCTTGAATCCATTGCTCCATGTCCCATCTCTGGAGCAGTAGGAAACAAACTTGCTCCATACTCAATATGACATCCCTTCAAATGTCTAAACATGGCTATTGTGTCACCTCTCAGTCTTCTCTTCTCCAGGCTAAATATACTGGGCTCTCTAAGCTGCTCCTCACAGAGCATGATTTCCATACCTTTCATCGTTTTGGTCACCCTTCTTTGGATGTGCTCCAGCTGTTTGTAGCACTATGGTTCTAATTTATCTGCCATGGCTGCATCCTGTGGAATGCTGGGGTTTGCACGTTGTTCAGAGGCACCAGAGGAACTCTGTGGCAAAGGCTTCTAAAAGCCCTTCCCCCTGAACTGCCAGTCTCAGATTCCATAAAATGGAACCACAGCAGTTAATGTGGAATCGTAGTGGAATCACGTAGCATGAAAGGACCCGTGGTCTTTCCCACCCCTACATGGAGATGTCAGAGGGCAGTCAGACCCTGCATCCTATTGCCACTTTATATAGATTCATTCTGTTGTGCTATTGACACACAGAGAAATGTAGGAAGTTATGTTTTTTTCAGAGAGAAGGACATAAGAAATGCCTTGCTGGGTCAGGGCCAGGGCCTTTCTCATCCAACTTCCTGTTTGTATTCTGAACCAGATGGCTGAGGAAGGAAGATAGAAAAGCAGTATCCTTCTTTCACTCTTGATCCCTTGCAAGTCGCTTTTGCAGCCATGATATCTCTTGGGCCATGCTACCTGGAGGATTGTGGAACTGTAATCCAAAAAAGTCTTTACCTCTGGTTTTAAGTATAAAGTAGCCCAGGGATTGTTCTCTCAGATTTTTTTCCAGCACTCTGTTGGAATCTCTTGATTTATATCTCTTTCCTATTTTTGTCTCATTAATGGTGTATAAACCTATCCTTAGGAACTCTCCATTTGTTTAGCTGATACTGACTTCAGGGTTCAGAATGATGTCTTCAGAGGTTTTGATTTGGTTATTAATGATTCACTGGCCACAATGTCTGGGGATTGGGACTGTACTGTAAAATAGGATTATACAATTCGTGGGATTCTACTCTAAAGCAGAGATTGTTTAATGCTCTGCTTTGCACAGGGGACTTGCATTTATGCTTATGCTAAGTGAATTTACCAACCCCCTCTTCCTCCTAAACCTTTGGTGCTAGAGGCCATCCCTGAATCTTGTGGGAGCAAACTCCACAGTTAAATTGTGAAGTACAAATTGGGCATTTTCTATTGACTGTCCTGAATCTGATACACTTAAGCTTCATAAAATGATCACCAATCTGTACGGTTATGTGTGTAAGATAGAAATATTTCCTTATCCATTTTCTCTACACTATGCCTAATTTAATATCCTTCTGTGATGTCCTCCCCTTACCACCAAGATTCATAATCAGGTGTCACAACCTTTTGTCATAGGAGGGTTTCTTTAGCCCATTGGTCACTTGCATTGGTCCTTCCCCATCCTCTGTACCTTTTCTAGCTGAACAGTACAAAAATGTGACAAGAAGTCCACCTGTTTAATGTCTTTTTGTCAAGCTGCTCATATGAATGGCACAGGAGGAGAAAACCCCCCACCCCTTTCTGGCTGGTATTTCCGCTATATTCACTCATGAATAAATACAATTTAAATCAATTGTAAATACTGTTAAGGTGTCCTCCCCCCATGATAATTGTGGGTACTATAATTTTTCCCTCTGGAGAAATAAAGATCCTTTAGCTCAGTTGAAAAAAGCCAGATCAAACAGTCAGGAAGTGGAAAAAACAAAGGAATGTCCTGATATCCCCCCCCCCCAAATAAGTTTAGAAATGGAAGTCATGTCAGAGCTAGGATGTGTGGAAATTCCTCTGTACATTGTTACTAGGTAGAGGAAGTGGTTTAAAGCTGAGCTCTTGGCTTCTGTCTTACTGAATGGGGGCCAATTTCCATTTATTTAACCGAGTCCACACTCACCCTTGGAGTCTGCTTGGAGCTATTTTAGTTAGGGTGCAAACTGCTTTGTAGACATGAAGGCATGTAACAATCAAGCAAGTCTTCCAAGTGCCTCCGATTATTTTCATGAAAAACACTACTTCTTTCCTTCTACCAGTTGCAGGGTTGAGGATAATGGCACGAATCCTAATAACTCAGGGCAAACATTCCTCCCCCCATAAAGTTGAAGGCTTTCATGGCTGGCATCCATAGTTCTCTGAAGATGCCAGCCACAGATGCTGGCAAAACGTCAGAAAGAAACTCTGCTAGAACATGGCTACATAGCCCGAAAAACCCACAAAAAATTATTCCTCCCCCCATTCTGCCCAGCATTTGCTCTTGGCTGCTGTTCTCCACAACTGGATGCTTGAAGAAAGAACATGGATGGGTCACCAATCATCCCTGTTCCCTTCCTCACACAAGGTTTTGTAAAGATAATGATGTGAGAAAGATATTGTAGTTGGGTTTTTCCATACTTATTTTGAAACTCAACTGGAACTATGCACCCCTTTAACACTACACAATTACAGCACTACGATACCACTTTAGCTCCCATGGTAACATTCTATGGAATCCTGAGGTTTGCATTTGAGGTTGGGGGAAAATTTAGACTCAACCAGAGCACTCTAGTGATTTCCAAAATACAACTGGAATTCCATAGGATGTTGCCATGGCAATTAAAGTGGAATTATAGCGCTATAACTGTGTAGTGTGAAAGGGCCCCGAGTCTATTCTTGGAAAATTAAAGAGCAGTGCAAGGACACTTGAAATTATACACATGCTCCTCCTGCCTCCTAATAATTATATCTAATTGCCTGTCTTCATGCATAAATATGGCTGAAAATGAAGGGCGAAGAAATGTTCCATTTTCTAAATCATTTGTACCTGTAACATGGTTGGGCACAGCATTTTTTGAGGGCCGCATGTGCTGATGGCTCAAAGAGTTGTGGGCTATATTCAAGTGCATGTTTGTGTGCATACATACCACACAGTAGAGGAAGCAAGAAAGAAACCCAGAATGTGGAGAAGTTTAATTGTTTGGACTACCATTCCTATTGGCATTGCAGTTTGGGGGATTTCATAGCCCAAAAAGTTATTATCCAAAACAGACACAGAGATTCCTAATGGGGTGTTCTCTCAGAAAAGTAGTATTTTTTTATTTGCAGTTTTTCCACTTTCACTGGGGCTTTGCACCCCATTGTGAGCCCCTCTTTTCTGAAGGTCTCCCTTAAATTTTTGTTCATTTTGATGAGTCTTCTGCAGGAGTCATTTTTGGTGGATTTCTCCAGTTAATTTCTTTCTTTCTTTCTTTTGCTTGCCTTTGATAGTTTAAAGAATGGCATCACACCCTAGCCTTCTGTGTGGCAGAAATCTTAGTGACTGGCCTTAGAGCTGTTCAGACTAAACCTCCAGCCCGGGAGACCTTGACTGCCATTGAAGCCTCCCACATTATTGTGATGCTTATTGTTAAGTAGGAATCCCCTTGTCAAACAATCAAAGGGTAGCAACAGTAGCAGCAGTAGTAATGGTATCCAGATACATTTTGGGAGCTTCAGTTTGTAATGATTTCAAAAACTGGTCTTGCTGGCTAATTTCAACCTGATGAGAAGTTTGGTCATGCAGCTCAGTGTTTAGCAAGATGAAGGCTGATTCATCACTAGATCTTTCATTTCAGCTGAATGAACTAGTTGAAATACTCCATGATTACACATTTATGCTAAACAGATCTCCCACCCTGGGAAAAACTTGCTTTCTGGTAATGTTTGTAAGATGATATGCAGAAGCGCTTGCCTCTTGACAATTACAATTTCTGTTGGTTACATGAGTTATTGAAATGGTGTGGCTTTGTCTGATTCATTGTGCTCCACCTTGTTCATCTTCACAAAGTAGGGCAACAACTCCACACCCTAAGCCTGGCAAAACTCAGCCACATCAGAACCGGGCCAAGTTACATCCTACTCTGCCATCTAGGCAAACAGCAATCAGGTCTTAGTGCAAAATCAGACATGGCCTTATATCATGGACACTGATTCATGTGCCTCATGGTTCTAGATAATTTGCCAGGCTGTAAAACATTCTTGTGGGCTGCTACTCAATCACATGCAACAATTTCCAGGTCTGCAAAGCACAGCTCATTTTTTTGGCAACAGTTTCTATTTTCATACAATAGATTCCTGGGCTTTCATATCCACAGATTCTGCATCCATGGATTTTAATATAATAATATATATATTAAAAATTCCTAAAAGCAAACCTTGATTTTACCATTTTATTAAAGGGACATCATTTTAATCTATGCACAGATTTTGGTATCCACAGGGGTAGCCTCAAATCAAACTCCAGCAGATACCAAGGGCCCACTGTATCTCCGATCAGAGATACCAGTAGAAGAGGCTTGATGGCCTAAGAAGAAACATCTGTCAGTCACATCATTCCTGTTCTAGACATTCAAAGAACCAGCAAGATGAGAGCAACCATGAAGAGCAGAGAGGAAGCTAGGAAGCAATACTATTCTGTGAATCCAAAACCAAGCAGCAGGGGAAACAGTATAGCAGCAGGGGAAACATTGTACTAATCAACCCAGTGAGCAGGAAGACTCACAAATGCAACTGGGCTTGTCACTTTTTGAATTCCATGCTACCATCTAAAGATGATGATGACGATGATTGTGTGTGTGTGTGTGTGTGTGTGTGTGTGTGTGTGTGTGTGAGAGAGAGAGAGAGAGAGAGAGAGAAGACTATTATATCCTGAGTCTAAAATTACCTAACTGCACCATTGGGAAACTGCACCTAGGCCATAGAAGTAATAAGGAGAGACTGTAGAGACACATTGGCTTAAATCTCATGTCACCAGCCGCTGAAGAATGCAGCAGACATTCCTTGTGAGATTGTGACATCCTCTTTATTTCAAAATCTAAAGAGAGTTTCCTGTGCCAGACACAACAGACTGCCCAAGGAACTTGAGTGGGTGGGGTTCCTTCTCCCTGGGCTGAGAATAGTTTCCTGCCCCAGGCTTTATGTACTCAGCGGCCAGGCTGGATTTATATGTGTTCTTTTTCATTTCTCTCAACAACCTACTTTCTATGTCTGTTCATCCTGCACGTCCAAACTGCTTTTCTGCTTAGCAATGCAATATACTGGTAGATATTGGACAAATATCTTCGTGATAAACCCAAACCACTTATTACCCACATGAATGGAATAAGGGGGGGGGGGATATCTATAAAGTGGGATATCTGTTTCTATGGAGGCAGGGAATCTCCTGTTGGTTTTTATTGTTGTCATGTGTCTTCAGGAGAGCCAGCATGGCATTGTGGTTTGAGCATTGAACTATGACACTGGAGACCAGGGTCTGAATTCCTGTTCAGCCATGAACATCCACTGCATGCCCATGGTGACCATGGACAAGTCTCACACTTTCTCACCATCTTGGAACAAATCTTATAATGAAAACTTCATGACCTTATGGTCACCATAAATTGGAAAGAACTTGTAGATACACAATAACAACGTGCTTGTAGATACACAATAACAATGTGGCTTCAGGTTGATTCTGACTTATAGTGACTCTCTTATATGGTTTTCTTTGCAGGATTTGTTCAGAGGGGTTTGCCATTGCCACTGAGATTGAGCATGTGTGACTTGCCCAGGTTCATCTAGGGGGCTTCCATGGCCAAGCAGGGATTTGAACCCTGGTCTCCCAATATCCTAGATTGCACCATCCTAGCACTCTGCTTTCAGTTTTAGGACTGCTTTTTCTGTAGTATGAGAAGAGAACAATATCAGAAGATCTTCAGTATAACTCAAAAGATACTGCAAAAGGAGCACCTGTAAAACGAAACATGGGTTTGTTGCTCCTGCAGCACAAGATTCCCTGTAATCACATGATAAATACATATTAGGTATTCTTGCAATTGGAATTTCTTAAAATGCTTTCAAGCACATCTAGGTGTTCTGTCTTTGGGCATTTTCAGATGATTATTTTGATAGGCAAAAAATGCACAGTTCCTACATGGAACCTGAAGATTGTTTTGTGTAACTATCATGCCTGTTGCATGGAACATGCATTTTCTCTGCATTCAAACTACAGCTAATTGCCGGATATGCCCACAACATCACTGGTAATGGATAAAATGGGAACACCAAAGCCTAACTTCTGGCCTGGCCCAAGATATTTTTCTGCATAAACCAGACCAGCAGATGAGCTGCCCAACTGCTCAAGTTAGACAATCCAAAACCAAGTAGATTATTTTGATAAGTCAGCTGGAAAATTCCATAAATACCTCTCTCTATCTGTGATGGTAAAAATGTAATAGCAGCAAAGTAGCTGATACATTTCATTTTGGAAAGTGCTTGGTTAACTGAAACTGAACTGGGGAGTGGAAATGAAGTCTTTTGCAATGCTGGGAGCTCCCAGGAAATACTTCAGGATGAGAAATGTCATAGTGATGTGCCAAATAAACTCAGTTTGTACAGGAACAAAGAAAACCAGCGTGGTGTGGTAGTTTGAGTATTGGATTATGAGCAGAAGACAGAATTCAAATCTCTGCATAGGCACAGAAATTAAAAATGAAGATTGCAGGCACAAGCACAAATTACTGTATATACTCATGTATAAGTCTATAAATTTTAGTCAAAAAATTGACCCCAAAAACCTGAGTCCATGGGTCAATGTAAAGTACTGCACTTTTGACTCTTATAAAAAAAGAATCATCCCCTGGTTAAAGGCAAGAGTATAATCTGTCCTGGAAGCACTGATCCCCCTTTACTCTCTCATCCATCCAGTCTTTAGTGTGAACATAGTTATGTCTGCTGGAATTTTGTAAGGTCTTTGGCATTGTTTTTCTTTGCTTCATCCCTTAGATCCTTTGTTACATGTCCCTAAGTTTTGCCCCTGACTTATCCATGGGTCATATCAAAATCCATTATTTTGGCCCCAAATCCTGCTCTTGACTTATACATGAGGTCAACTTATAGTTGAGTATATACGGTAGGTACAATTTTTTAATAACAATTATACAACAAATTATATATTAAACAAATCCCATGGTTCTAATGAGGTGCCTGTACAAGACATGATTGTAGGAATCTTCTGCATATGCTGCTCAGCATCCATGCAGCCTTGGATTCAAACCTTATCATTAAGCCCTAAATAAAAAATACAAAATAAGTGCAAATACATACAGTGCTCTCATGCTGTACGTGAACTTGCCATACGCGGACTTGAGGTCACGCAGACAGCGAGCCCTAATATGGTGAATGGGGTGTGCACCTGTGGCAAGTGCTGCACCACGGGATTTGCCTTATGCGGGGTGGGTGTCGGTGGGGTGGAATGTAAGGTGAGGGTGCACTGTACTATAATTCCACTATAAGGTATTTCACCTTTTGTCCCTTCCTACTGGAAACTGAGGAACAGAGGTGTTGGTAGTCAAAGACGGCATGACATTCTCTCACCACTTTTCACCATCCCATGAACTGGCTCAAGAGTTTAAAAGGGCTGCTTTGCTCTAGATGTACTATAGTACATTCATTGGAAATAATGGTTTGTGTTGGACAAATGTACAGTAAGATGTCATTCTTCTATTCCAAAGAGAGCTCAGAAAAGTTACTTTTTTGGACTGCCACTCCTAGAACTTTCCAGCCAGCATGGCTGCTGGCCATATAGCTAAAGGATTCTGGAAGCTGTTTTTGCCTAGATGGGCTCATCCATGTTTATAAAAGAGAAAAACAAAACGAGGATTTTATTTGATTCATGCTTTGTTATAAAAATGGCACATGGACATGCTGAAGTAATAGCTATGTGCATTGTTGTGTCCCTTTGCAGAAGAACCTCATTATGTTTTCAGACAGCTGCTTGGCACAGGGTTTTTGGCTCAGGAACACTCAGCCTCTGTGATTTGACACCCCAAACCTGACACCAAGGTATGGTACGTGGTGATATCAAAGGGGCCAGGGCACAATGATGCCATGATACATTAAACATCAACCACCTCTGAGTATTCCTTGCCTAAGAAAACCCTATGAAATCTCTGGGGTTACCATAAGTTGACAGGTGACTTGAAAGTACACACACACACACACACACACACACACACAGTTGTTCAGATCATGTCATTAAAATGAAAAGCACAAAGCTAATAAAGGAGACAAAGCAGGGAGGGACTAAGTAGAAAAGGTCTCAGTAGACCTTAAAGCTGCCACTTTGAAGCATCTTCCACTAATAGGAACCAGCAGCATACTGTTTAAAGAAGAAATCTCAAGGCAATGCTTTCACACTCAACAATTAAAGATTCTCTCCTTTGATCTGAATCCTGGATCTCGGAATCCTATCCCCACAAGACTATCCATGTATCATGATTTTGATGTGTCTTTTAGCAAAGGCTGTCAAAGCCTACTTAGCACTACCTTTAGAGCTTTTGCCCCAGGAATGTGGTCCAAGTTGGTCTGAATTTGGGTTGATTTTAGCTTTTAAAGATTTTAAAGCTATTAGCAATCTGGCACTAGGCGAGCACAATAATGCCGATTAAATTCGCTCTTCAGGGAAGCCTTGCATACATAGCTGTGATATGGCCATGTTAGTCTGGAATATCAGTATGCAAAGGGATCTCGTAGCACCTTTCCTAGACTTGGTCTACTTCCTCAGATGAAACATCTGAGGAAGTAGACTGTGGCTGCATCTGCATTGCAGAAATAATCCGGTTTGACACCATTCTGCTATGGTGCCACAACAAACTACAATTCATAGAATTCCACAGCATTGAACCAGAGCAGTTAAAGTAGTGGCAAACAGGATTATTTCTGTAGTGCAGATGCAGCCACAGTCTGCAAAAGTATGGTGCATCTGAGGAAGTGCTAAAAATCTCTTTACATATTTGGACATACAGTATAGGCTTCTAAATCTTTCTTAGAAGCTGATTAAATTAGTGAATAATAATAATAATAATAATAATAATAATAATAATAAATGTCTGTTGAATCTTGAGATTTTTAATTGCTGGTTGGTTTAGATATTCTGTTCCTAACCTCTGCCATTATTGCAGCCTGTCGTCTTTCATTTAACATTGTGCTGAGGCGTGCTTACTGCTTCCTCCTGGCCTTATGACAGTTTTAGGCCTAAAGAACTAGGGAGGTGTTATTGGTGTTGAAAGGAGTTGCTCAAGCATGCCTTTTAGTTAGTGAAAACATGAAATTATATCACTTAGTTACGGTTGACATTTTAGGGTTTTCAACTCCTTTCCTCCAGAATATGTAATATTTAGAATAGCTTTTGGGGGGCTCTGTTGCCATCCTATTAGTTTTGATACCAAAACTTTCAGTGTGTAATTGTCTTTCTGAAAAGAATATTTATTTATAGTTCATTTATATGAGAGGTTTCTTTACTCTGTCAAAAAACAAAACAAAACCCCACAGCAATGTACAAAAACCTAAGAAAAATTAAAACAAAAATGCTCACAAAAACATTCAACTATCATAACATAAATCAACAGTATAAAAACATTCAGCAGAAATAAAAACAACCCTACAGCTGTATAAAAACAAAAGACAGAGGATTAAAAAGCCTGGCAAAATAAAGCAATCTTGTGTGCCAAATAGCATCAAGGTGGGTATCACATAAACTTCCCCAAGCAGAGCTTTCTATAGATGAAGTTGTTGTTCTTTGCCTTCAAGCTGTTTCCAATTTATGGCAACCCTAAGGCAAACACCTACCATGGGTTTTCCTTGGCAAGACTGTTTCTGAGGATGTTTGCCACTGACTTCCTTGGAGGCTGGGTGTGTGTGATTTACCCAAGGTCACTTTGGATGCATCTACACTACAGAATTAATGCAATTTGACATCACTTTATCTGCTATAGTTCACTGCCTTAGAATTCTGGGAATTGTAGTTTTGTGCGATATTTAGCCTTCTCTGTCAGAGAGGTCTGGTGCCACAACAAACTACAAATCCCAGGATTCTGTAGAATGGAGCCATGACAGTTAAAGTGGTGTCAAACTGCATTAATTTTGCTGTGTGGCAGCAGCCTTAGTCTTTGTGGCTGAGCAGAGATTTGAACCCTGGTCTCTCTAATCTTAATCCGACACTCAGAACACTGCACTGTATTCGTTCTCACAAAGCTAGGTGCCAACACCAAATAGTCTCTTTCCCTTGTAGAGTCCTAATGCTTCCAAAGGGCAACTTCACCCAGAGAAGAACCTCTTAGCACTGGCAGTCCTTCTGTTGGCCTCTAGATGAGCAACATCCTTTGGGGTCTCCTTTGGATCAAGGGGAAGATGAAGTGAAGTAATTTGTCTTGTGGGTTTAAAGTAAAAAAATAAATACACTTGTGTACACGTTTTGTAAATCTGCAGTATTGACAAAACTAACCAACCACCTCAACCTATCTACTCAATGCTTAAGAAAGAAGTATTGTTGGTGATAATTCATGTGGGAAAGTTTATTTTTGGGGACTATAATTTCCAGAATCCCACAGCCACCACTGCAGTGACTGGGAGTTGTAGTCCAAACCCATAACATTTCCAAGCACTGTGAAGGAATGCTGGCATTTCTCCAGAAGTACAGTTAGCCCTCCAGCACTGGCTTTTCAATGGATCCTTGACACTGACTGATGTGGGGTTGTTTTGGCCATGTCTTCAAGGATTCATAGCACTCCTAATTGGAAACTGTTATTTTAGTTGCACATAATGATGTCTTATAGGCCTGTGAATTGTTTTACACTGCTGTTTGAAATGGGTGTTTTATAGAAATATAATATATTTTATGGCTATTTTATGTAAACTGCCTTATGAGAGCTTTGTCATAAAAGATGGCCAAGAAATACATGAACAAGGAAACAAACACAAGGGGGGGGGGGAGGAATCTGTGATAGTTTTCATACATTAATATGGAATATTATCTAAAGACAGCACACAAACTACCTGAGTGTCACTTCCCCCCCCCCCCCCCCCCGTGTGTATTTGCCTAATAAAGAAACTTTCACTTCCTAAATTTGCACCAGGATTGTTGTGACTTTCTGGCTGGCTTTTTTAAAAAATGTATTATCACAATACAGACTATGGAATTTGTCATATGGTTAATATGGATACTTCTGCATTTTTATGGTTTGAAGATGAGTTTATGCCATCTGACATTGGGAGCTGGATTTCAGAGGGACTATTCACTCCAACTAAAGGTAAAGCTATCCAGATTGAATTCTATTTGTCTTGCTTTACTGGTCCCAACCCTTAATCTCTGAGATAGACTATCTGAGAAATTTAGGGTGCATCTACACTGTAGAAATAATTTAGCTTGACGCCACTTTAAGTGCTGTTGCTCCATCCTGTGGAATCCTGGGATTTGTAGTTTTACAAGGTCTTTAGCCTTCTCTGCCAAAGGTGGTGCTTCATCAAACCACAAATCCTAGGATTCTGTGAATGGTGTCAAACTGCATTATGTAGGATTGGGCTTTTATATTTTAAGAGGGAAAACCCAATTTTATGGTGTAGCTATTTATTTTTTCTGTTCTGGGTGAGACCAGGGCCATGACTATTTGTGTGGCCTTTGAACCCTTTGATTCTTCCTCACATACCATCTCAGCCAGTACAAAGAATACATGACTCTTAATACTTTTGCTCTTCTTTCTCCCCCCCCCCCATGTCCCCCTCCTGCCTCCAAAATCTTAACTGGATTAAATGTTGGTTTCGAAACCTGGCACTGAGATTTTCTTGTGCCTTTTTTGGTTTGCATATAATGAAGGTATGACCACATCTGGGACTTTTTAATTTGTCTTAGCGTCAACACAGCTATTTCTGTGTAGTAATGTGGAAGCTTTAGCAGAAACACGAGAAAAGACAAAGCTTTACTTCTTTGGAAAGCAAATTACTAGTTTGGAAAACCTGCTGTGCATGGCCAACAGCATGTCTGTGTGGGACAGGGCCAACCCCACCATTAGGCAGAGTGAGGTGAGCTGTCTGCTTTGGTGAGGTTTAGCAGCATTTTCAACTTTTGCACAATATCCCAAAACAAAGTGTAAGGACCTTCCACTTATCTTCACAACTAAACAAAACATGCAGTACATAAATCAAATGCACCAAGGTCAGAACTTGGCAATCTATCTTTTTTTTATTACTCTCAGCCAGCACAGTCAGTGTCCATGATGGCAGCAATATTCTGGGAACTGTAGCCAAAGAAAGAAAGAAAGAGAATAGAAAAAAGGAACTTTCCAAAGATTTGTCCCTAAACAGCCTGGATTGGAGACACTGTGAGCAAGCCATCAAAGGTGGCTCAGATCTAACCATCTGGTGCTTTGCAGAAGGCTGGTTCAGACAAAAACAAATAAGAGGATCACAAGGGAGGATAGGGTACTGGTGGTTGCACAAGGATATCAGGGGTTGAGCCCACCTGTTGTTGTAGCTGTTGTTAGGCAGGGACCTTAGTTCAATGGTACAATGGTATAAAAAGGTTCCAGCTTCCATCAGCAATGTGGAGTGCCAGAGACTCTGATTCAGATCTTTTCTCAGTCCCATGAAGCTCACTGAGTGATGTGAGATCTCTCAGTTTTACTTGTGTCATATGTTTCTTATGAAGATAAAATGGTCTGGAGTGGTGGGTGAGGGAGAGAGAAAATGTGCACTGCTTTGATAATCTTGGAGATATATGCTGCCTTGAACTTCTTGGAAGAAACTTCTTGGTGGGATAACTTGGTGTACCAACCACCAGCATCTACAGTTAAGGCTGCAATCCCATGCATATCTACTGAAGAGTGCAGTTCATATTATGCACAGAGGTGTGTAAGATTGTACTATAAAAGGAACTTGGGTACCTCAGATTGGGAGTCACCCTGGAGAGCAGCTCTCATTCAACACTGGCAACAATGGAGCAATGGTATGGGGCAACAGAACTTGCCTTCTTGTATTTTATATTTCTTTATTCACTAGAGAACAGGTATGGGTCAAACAGTCATTGGTATTCAGCTTCTTGAAATGATATATTAAGAACTGCTGGGAAAATGGTTGTATTGTAGTTACTGCCAGGAGTTAGAAATGTTACTCTATAAGTTACAACTTCAAGAATGCCCCAGATAGCATGACCTATGTCCTTGCTTGTCATTTCAGGGAGTTATACTGTGTGTGTGTGTGTGTGTGTGTGTGTGTGGTACAACAAATCTCTGAAACAACAAGCAAGGACATAGGCCGTGTTAACTGGGGCATTCTTGAACACACACACACACACACACACACACACACTCCAGTTCTTTATTATTTCTCTTTCCAAGGACTGTGCACCACAGGACCAGTTATCAATGCCTGCCATCCCTACTTTAAAATGCTATAAAATTATCTGTATCACCACCAGTACCATATGCTCACGCTGTCCTGATTTGACTGGGATTCTCTGTCATCCCATGTTTTCAGCTGTTTTTAAAAGGTGCCAGTTTCTCTCTCTTCCTCCCACTTTCCCCTTTTGTCCTCCACTTACTTCAGGTGCTGTAATTTGAGTTCAAAGTACAAAAGTAGTTTGCACACAATTAATTCAATAGGGGAGAGAGGACAGGAAGGAGCAGAAACTTGCCCTTCTTTGCCATGTTGATCACACTCTGAAGTTGCTTGATCACAAGTGTCCTGGTGATCATCTTTGAAATGTTGCAGGGAAAGTGTTACTAAAAGTGAAGTCAAAGGCTTTCATGGCCGGCATCCATAGTTTTTTGTGAGTTTTTCGGTCTATGTGGCCATGTTCTAGAAGAGCTTCTTCCTGATGTTTTGCCAGCATCTGAAGATGCCAGCCACAGATGCTGGCGAAACGTCAGGAAGAAACTCTTCTAGAACATGGCCACATAGACCGAAAAAAACACAAAAAACTATGTTACTAAAAGCATTGACCCCTTGATGGTGTGAATCCTAATATTTAGTCCTGACTAGAATAAATCCTGAGTGCCAGCATTGTGTACTGGTTTGTGTGTTGGACTGCAACTTTGGAGACCAGGGTTCAATTCCCAGCTCAGCCATGGAAACCCACTGGGTGACCTTGGGAAAACCATATATGCTCAGCCTCAGAGGAAGACAATTACAAACTTCCTCTGAACAAATCTTTAAAAAACAAACAAAAAAAAAAAAACTCATGATAGTTTCACCTTAGGGTCACCACAAGTCAGAACAACAACACAACAACAACAAGAAGAATAGATCCATTATATCAGTTGTCAAACAATGACATTATATAAATCCCACTGATTCAATGGGTCTCCTCTAATGAGGACTCACAGGATTCAGCCTGCTATTTCTCAGTGCTGTTCCCAAAATAGGTGATTGTATTAATCTTTCACACTATACTCAAATAAGGCAACCTTTCCCCCCCCACAATAGATAATGGTGAAATGTTAAACTCTGACAGAGACTGCATGTCCCAAACTCATCAGTTTTCTGACAGATTTCATGTCCTTCCCATTGTTAAATTCTTTGCTGTCGGAAAACTGTGCTGGGACAGAACACAGTGATCTTATCCATCTGGCTTGGGAAGCCAGTGCTATTTATGTGTTTTGCAGTGTTTGTGCCTCCTGATTTGGTTTCCCATTTTAGGAAAGGAGAAAAAAGGAAAGGAAAGGAAAAAAGAATCAAGACACTGTTTTCCTCCCCACTCCTCCACAAAAAAAGGCTAGTCCTGCCCTTCATATTTCTATTACTTGGCATGTGCAGAAAATAGCACGTCAGTGGTCGAAGGAGAGGATGTACCACTGTGGATTCCCACAGTTTATAAGACGAGACAGGAAGATCTTGATGACTCATAAACACTAACAGATCCTATGTACGTGTCTCTCTTTGTTGTTTATTATCCTTAATTCCATGGTTTTCCTCCTTTTCAGCATGTTTGTGTACTTTAGGCCAGGCCTTCATTTGGTCAGGACAACGTTGTGTGTGGTTCCCACACATGAGCAATGTTGTTGACTGCCTCCAGGCTGTTCCCTCACAAATAAGAACAACACAAAAAGGAGTCTCTCAGTGGAAAGGATGGAGGTTTCCGACTCCACCACATCCTGATCACACTGAATGTGGGTCACTTTTCCATCACATGCATGACAGCGTCTAAATTACCCTGCTCCACTAGAGCTCCGACAGTGGCTGGCAGTAGGATGCAAACATGTTGCATCTGAGTCTCTAATTTCACAAGGCAGTTTGCTTGAAGTGTGTTACTCGGTCTTTCAAGATCTTTTATTGCACAGTGAGGGGAGGCACTAGAAATCATAAATGATGGGTTGGGTCCAGATTTGGTCATGTGCAACTGTGCTGGCAGAAGCAGGTTTCTTCACACACACACCCTGTAGCCACTCCACCCCCCTCCATTGAAGTATTTATTTCTTTAGAACATTTATATTCTACCCCCATAAGTCAAAAAGGATCCCAGCACACCTTAAAAATTCTTAATTTGACAGTTCCCTGCCCTCTGGCTTACAAACTAAAGAGACAAGACACAAAGGAAAGGGGATGGCAGTGGGCGAGGGGATTAAGTCCAGCAGATGCTGCCTGCTCTTCTCTACCTCAGGGGCCATAGCAGTGGCAGTTGGAAAGGAGGGAGGGTCTCTCACCATCTGCTAGGGCCAAGATATGATGGAGGTGTGTCTGGTGCTTTTCTCTCCCTCAGAGGAGAGTTCATAGAAACATAGAGTTGGAAGAGACCACAAGGGCTTTCCAATCCAACCCCCTGCCATGCAGGAATACACAGGGGTTTATCACATGCACTTTTTGGTCCATTCTGAGTATGGATTGAGGACACACGTGAGTGAGGGAAAACAGATTTTATCGCATGCTAAACTGTCGGCAAGCTGTTGCCATGCTATTGCCCGACCATCATCCATCCCTGAACTGGGCTCAGCCGACCAATTTTCCTTCACTGGAAGCTTTCTGACAGAGAAAAATCAGGTGACTGAGCCTGGCTCGGGGATGGGGTGATGGTTGGGCGATGGCATGGCGACGGCTTGCCAACGGTTTAGCGTGTTATAAAATCCATTTACCCTTGCTCACGCATGTCCCCATCACATGCCCAGAATGGACCAAAAGTGCATGCAATAAACCCCACAGTGAAAACACTCCCCAAATATGGCCATCCAGCTTCTGTTTCAAAACTTCCTAAGAGAGAGACTGTGAGACAGTTTGTTCCACTGTTGAACAGCACTTATGCCAGGACATTCTTCCTAATGTTTAGGTGTAATGTCTTTTCCTGTAGCTTGAATCCATTGCTCTGCATCCTAGAAGCTTATCACACATATTATTTTCCCCATTATGGGAACGGGAAAGGGACTCTCAGGGCCACGCATGACCGAGAAAAAATGGATTTTATCACAAAGACCAGGCTTTGAATCCATACTCAGCCATGGAAACCTACTGGGTGACCTTGGGCATGTCACACTCTCTCAGCCTCAGGTGAAGGCTAGGGCAAACTACCTATGAACAAATTCTGCCAAGAAAACCAAGTCAGAAATGACTTCAAGGCACATAACAACAACGAAATGCCCACTTTGGATTCCAGGATTAAGTGATAAAACAGTAACTTTTAAAAACATATAATAGCTGGTATCCTGTTGCTTCATTACAGATAAGGGAGATCTATGTAATTAATTAGAATTATATGATGAATCAACACATAAATATCACAGATTTAATAGATCTACTCTACTCAGGACTAACAACAGAATTTCAGCCAATATCTGTAGCAATTGTATAAAGCACATGCTTAGACTACAGGGGTGGGCAGCCCTTGCAAGCCTAGGGGCTGCTTATTTTTGTCCTGGGGCCCTCTAGGGGCCTCATGGACTGCCAAAATTTAAAAGAAAAAAACAAAGTGGCCAAATGTCCTCTTCTGATTCTCAAAAATATGTGGAGGGTTTTTTTGGAGGGAGGGGGGGGGTTTAAACAGTAGAGGAAGTCCTTGCAGCATATTTTAAAGTGAAATGCTGTTCCTGGAGGCTTCCAGGGGCAACAGATCATCTCCCTGCCCCAATGAATGCTGCAGGGAGTGTGAATGTGTGAGGATTGAATTTTAGATCAGGATGAGCAAAGTACAGCCTATGGGCTGACTGTGACTCTTGGGCCCCCAAAATATGGCTCCTAAACCTCCCCAAAGTTACCTGTTGAGTTAATTAAGTTTTAGCAACTTTTGTACTCTGCATTCAGTTTGCAGTGATTGAAGGGAGGAAGTGGGAGGATGAGATAGAAACTGGGACATTTTAAAAACAGCTGAAAACACGGGACAGCAGAGGGTTAACTGAGACTATTTCTTCCAAGCTGGGACAGTTGGTGGAAATGTTAGCTAAACCCTCCTACTGCATTGAGACCATAGCAGACCTGAAAGAAGGATAATATGCATTTTCTCCCTGCCTAAGGCTGTCCCATATTCTGCATATTTGTCACCTTGTTAGAATTGCTTTGGACTTCCTTAATTCTTACTTGTTATATAGATGGGAAACAAAGGAAACATGCATACTCCTGGTATGTCCCTCCTCAATAAAAAATAAAATAAAAAAAAAGCGGGGGAGAGTGAAAGCCTTAGTTTGCAGTGGAATCTTTTAAATGTCTACTCAGAAATAAGCCTCATTGTTCTCCACAGAAATGTGCAGAGGACTGCAGCCTTAAAAGCACAGAAACTAAGATGATGATGTTGCAACAATTAAGATAAGGATGTTTTACTAGTTTGGTACTTTTTAAAAAATGTTATTCACCCAGAATACTTTGAATTGGGAGTAATAAGTATCTGAATAAGGTCAAGTGCCAACAAGAACCCTTACCAAGACTGTGCTGAAAGTTTTGGGGCTTTTTAGTATCCACAGAAGTGTCTCCTACTGGCACCAGTCCAATGAAAAAACACCCTTCAGCTAGTTTCCACCTCTTCTTGTAATGCAAATTTCAATACTTTTTTCTATTCCCTTTTGCATTTCTACTTCTTTGATTCCCAAAGGGCTGAGCCCCAGAGTTTGCATGAACACCTCCTGTTTGAGACAGAACAAAATGCGAGGGAAAGGCTCATATGCCCAATCCCTTACTGTTTTAGTTGCAAATGCTGTATTACTGCATGTGGGTATACAATAGACTGTGGCTCCTGCCATACTGCTGAAGGACTGTAGTTTGACACCGCTTTAACTATGGGATTCTGGGATTTGTAGCTTGTTGAGGCACCAGAGTTCTCTGGTGGGTGGGAGTGTTGTTTGCCTTTAAGTCATTTCCAACTTATGGCAATCCTAAAGTGAACCTATTACAGTACAGATATATATATATGAAGGGGTTTGCCATTGCCTGCTCAGACATGTACATACCTGGCTCTTATATATTTTCAAGTATTGAAAGAGCCATGCTGGTTGGGGATTCTGAGTGTTATTATTCAAAAAGTCACTTTTAGAAGCTCAGTGGGTGATATGTGAGGCCCAGATTTATAAGGACCTTAGGAGCCGCTCCTCCAGGTTCCTGTCCTGTCAGAGGAATGTCACTTTCCCAAGTCCCTAAGCACAACTGTTCAAGGTTTCTAACTTGTCACTGCCTAGTAACTGGGGAGTTTGCATCATAAAGAAATGCTGTGTTCTAAAGACACAGTCATTTCAAAAGCCCCAACACCAAATGGCTCATTTCCTCTTGATAGCAATTAGGCTGCTATTTATTGCCCATTTCCTCTCAGCCAGACAGCTTGGAAGAGTTAAAAATTGCACTTCCCATGGAATGCACAGGACCTTGCTGCTGTTGTCATGCTTCTACCATTGTTTGTGTTTCTGCACTTCCGCCATCCTGTTGGCAGTTTACAACTCCAAGCCATAATTTCTCTCAGGCTTTTTTGTATAAGACCTATGCCTCAGCTTTGCGGAAAATATACATACCTTTACCAAGCATGTGGGCCCTGTTTCAAAAAGGACGCAGAAGAAAACAGAAAGAAACTTGTATCAGATTACTCTTGGTTGTGCTGTGTATTTTCAAGTCCTTTCTGATTTATGGGGACCCTAAAGTGAACCTATCACAGGGTTTTCTTGGCAAGTCTCTTCAGAAGGGATTGGCCACTGCCATCCTCTGAGGCCGAGACAGCGTGACTTGCCCAAGGTCTCCCAGTGGGTTTCATGGCCAAGTTGGGAATCAAACCCTGGTCTCCAGGGTTGTAGTTTAATGCTCAAACCACTACATCACACTTTAGACACCTTAATTCCTCTGCCCAACTGTGGCTGTTGGACAGTTAGTTCCTAAGTCTTCAGAAATGTTTAGTGAGGATTTTATCCCCCCCCCCTCCAACAAATTGTGTTTTTCTAACAGTGGGGAGTCTGCTTTGTGTATCTGAGAGGGCATCCACATTGTAGAAATAATGCAGTTTGATGCCATTTTAAGTGCTGTTGCTCCATCCCACAGAATCCTGGGATTTATGCTTTTGTGAGGCTCCAGCACTGTTTGATAGAGAAGGCTAAAGAGCTTGTAAAACTAAAAATCCCAGGATTCCATAGGAGGGAGCAATAGCACTTAAAATGGTGTCAAACTGCATTATTTCTACCCTGTAGAAATACACTGGGATAGGTTCGCTTTAGAGTCCAATGACTTGAAGGCACATACAAATACACACATCACACCATATGAGGTCTGGTGGAGCTATGCCAATTTCTTTTATTGCTGTTTTTATTGGTTATAAACTTTTCTATGCCTGTACTTATTTTTTGTTTGAATTCCATTTGTTCTGTTTAACTCTAGGTCAGCTTGAATGCCTTCTCTCTCTCTCTCTCTCTCTCTCTGTGTGTGTGTGTGTGTGTTGTTTGTCTTCAAGTCATTCCACTCTAAGGCGAATCTAGCATAGGGTTTTCTTGGCAAGTTTCTTCGGAGAGGGTTTGCCATTGCCTTCCTCTGAGGCTGAGAGAGTGTGGCTTGCCCAAGGTCACCCAGTGGGTTTCCATGCCTGAGCTGGGATTTGAGCCCTGCTCTCCAGAGCCATAGTCCAACACTCAAACCATTATACTACACAGGCTCTCCCCATTTCTCAGGTAAGTAATAAATTAAAGGAATTAATAAATGAATCTGGTTTGCAGCAATATTAGGAAGAGGTGAGGGTCTATTGATCCTAGTTCTCCTTTCCAGACCCAAATGGACCTATGCAAGCCTGAGAGTAGATGGAAGGAATAGGAGGAATAGGACAGGGTTGAAAAAATGACAGAAATGCCCCCCAGACTGCTATCTTGGCAGCTAAGTAGTGGAGGGGTCATGATTTCCATGTCAGTGGGGCAGTTTATCCATTCCAGATCTGGGTCTGCACTTTAAAATAGCTATCCAGAATGCTGAGCCAACTGTGAGAATAGGATTCTGCAGAGGGCAGTTTTAAAGTTCACTTTAAAGCCTGGTGATGATTCACTACCCCACTGACCTAGAGATAACCAGCTCCCACTGCTCCTGAGGCTGCATCAACAGTGTAGAATTAATGCAATTTGACACTGCTTTCACTGCCATGGCTCCATGCCATGGGATTCTAAGATTTATAGTTTTGTGAGATGTTTAGTCTTCTCTGTCATAGAGCTCTGGTGCCACAAACTACAAATCCTTGGATTCCATAGGATGAAGCCATGACAGTTAAATCTGTGTCAAACTGCAATCATTCAGCAGTGTGGCATCCAGAGTGGCACCTGGGCTATGGAGATGGTTGTGGTTCCACCATGGATCTCCCTCACTCTGAGAGACAGCATGCCCATAAGAAGGCAATTGCAACCCCCTCTGAAGAAATCTTGCCAAGATAACCCTATGGGAGGATAATAGTGAGTCACTTGGAACATGTCTCTTCAAGAATCAGTGTGATGTAGTGGTTAAGTGTTGGATTAGGACTCTGAAGATCAGGGGTTGAATCCCCACTCAGCCATGGAAACCCACTGGCTGACCTAGGGCAAATCGCACTCTCAACTTCAGAGGAAGTCACTGGCCCACTCTGAACTAATCTTGCCAATAAAACTCCATTATATGTTCACCCTAGGGTGGTCATAAGATGAAAATGACGCACACAACAACAACAAACAGACCCCTTCACTTGGTTCAAGCACTGAAAGCTTGGCCCACTTTATTACCTTAGTGATAATGATAATGATTTGTTAGATTAGTGGCTGTTATGGACTTTTCAGTAATGGCTCTGTTTTTGTAATGTTACCTCCCAAAGAATATCTGCCTGGCTCTTTCTTTATCGACTTTTCAGTGGCTGACAACTTCAGTCTGTGTTTAGAGGCTGAGTTAGGCTTTTAATTGTTTAACCTCTTGCTGTTAAATTCTATCAGTGGAAACTTTCTTTAATCCTGGCCATAGCCTACTTTAGACTGCTTTTTTTCTTTTCTAATTGCAAAGCTATTGTATTTAATTAACATTTCTGTTGAATAAAACATTTAAATGCCACCCTTGAACTTGATGGATACCAGGGCAGTGTAAAAAATATAGTAAAACAATAAGGTATAATTAAAATAACAGCACCTAAAAATTATATAATGAAAATGAAGAATGTACCATTTCAGTTGTGTGTTATGTTTTTAATTATGTATGTAAACCAGCTTGAGAAAGCGTGCTCTGAAAGGCAGCATAGGAATAATGGAAAGAAACAAGTAAGGAAGCAAGCAAGCAGACAAAAGCATTTTTTAAAAAATGCTTGATCAGTAATGAGTTTTGTTTTTCTTATGTGCCTTTAAGTCAACTCTGTCTTGTTATGATTCTCTTATAGGATTTTCTTGGCAAGATTTCTTCAGAGGAGGTTTGAAATTGCCTTGCTCTGGTTATGATAGAGTATGACTCAACTAAGGTCACAAGTGGGTTTTCACAGTGGAGCAAGAAATCCTAGTCCAGCATGCAAACCATGCTGACTCCAACAATGCCATACCATAACAATGTCCTACCATTAAAAACACATAGTTTAAAAACATGCATTTATGTGCTGCTTGTTTTTGTTGTTCCCTTTAATTATACCCTGTCTTTTCCTCAGAATAGGGATTCAAGGTGGCTGGTTCTATCTTCCGGTATAATAGCAAAGAGCTTTGACCAAGGAAGAGCAATCTCTGTGATAGTGAGGCTGTGATCATGCCATTACAAGTTAGTATTTCCGTGGCCCTGCTCATTTCCTTCCCAGTCTTAGTCAGCTATACAAGTCCTTTAATTCTATGTGTGACAACACATCTTGCTGCTGTTTTGTAAAGCTTATGGTTTCTATGTGCTTGACTGCCATTTAATCAACATACACCTAAACAGCATCATTTTAAAGCATCGTTACTCATTCATACCATCTTTCTGCTTCTGGCTTAGATCCAATGTGATACTTGTTGTTGTGTGCCTTCAAGTTGCTTCTGATTTATGGAGAACCTAAGGCAATCCTATCATGGGGTTTCTTGGCAAAATTTGTTCAGAGGTGGTTTGCCCCCTGAGGCTGAGAGCATGTGACTTGCCCAAGGTCATACAGTGGGTTTCGTGACCGAGAGAGAATTGAACCCTGGTCTTCAGAGTCATAGTCTATCACTCAAACGACTACACCACACTAGTTCTGTGATGCTAGCTGAGTGAAAATCTCTGCTAGTGTTGTTGCATTGGAGGTAACTGTTACGCAGGTGGGTATCACAAAAAACCAAACCAAAAACCCACTGGTATTAACCAGGAATGCATGAAGGACCAAGAATGTGCTCATCAGCATCTCTTCTTTTCTCTTCGCATCACTTCTTCCAGTTTTCTTCCAGTGTGGTTGCCAAACTTCTTTCCAAATCCATGGGACAGCTGCTGCTTGTTGTTATTGTTGTGTGTCTTTAAGTTGCTTCTGACTTATGGTTGACTTATTCAGTCTACTGAAAGACATCAGTTGAGATCAACACTTTGGCATCCTGCTTGTGTTCACTTGAAACAGTTTCATTTTAGCCCTGGAAACATTTGAACTGCAGATCCCTTTTCATAGCACCCTGTCTCCCTTGACCTTAAAAAAACCTAATTCCCTCTCTCCCTCTCCCCCACTTTTCTCTCCCTCTTTCTCTCTGTCTCTCTCTCACACACAAACACACAGAGGTGCACACAGGGGGGAGCATATGCAAACACACCCGAGGACCCTAAATATTAACATATTTTACAAGAAGGGAAACATTTGGTTTTTATGCAGCTTTGGGTGCTTTCCCCCCTTCAATGGTAGCTGTTACTTTAGAAGCTTTGACTGAAATCTATAAAATTTTATGGTCCTTGTGGGGTGGGGCAGGGGATGGGGAGGCGGGATGGTCCCTTGTGTCAAGCAAGAGGTTATTACCATCAGGAAGTTAAGGCAAAATGTAGGGGGCCATTTATCACCATGCAAACCATTTGGGTGATGCTCCTGGAAGGCTTGTGTGACATACATTGGCCTTTGCATTGTTTGCAGGGAGGCCATCTTCACTGCTCAGCAGGAGCAAAGATTCTCTTCCTTAACTCCCAGATTTAACTCTACAGCATTGTAGCGTCTCCCCCCTCTCTGCTTTTCCATTCCCCGCCATGATTCTGGCATTTGCTCTTTTGGGATATAAATTATTTACAGAGGAAATGCTGAGTCAGGAAGCTGAACTTGTAGAACATGTTAGCTGGGCTATGAAACTTGATCCGAGCTAATTGAAAGCTTCCTGTACTCTGCTTTTACCCATGACTCTCATTTATGCCTTTTGGCTTGTTGTTCCAAACCTGACACATTTCTTGAGGATGCCAGAGTACAAATTGAATGAAAGTCATCAGTAATCCTGGCCCCATCTGAAGAGGCCCATTCCCTGTGGCACTCTGGCAGCCTTCCCCAGCCTGACCATGCTAACTTGGCATAATGGGAGTTACAGTCCAATTCAATAGGGTAGGAAGAGAGGCTGCAGTATGAGACCAAAGTTGGAAACGTTACTTCTTGGATTACAACTCCCAGTGGCCATAGTGACTGGGAGAGCCTGGGAAACATAGTCAAAATAAATATTGAAACTAAAGCTTCAACTTTTCCACACTCTATTGTGAACGCTCCATTTCATATAAATGAAGAGCATGGGAAAATAATGCTTGCATACAGTGCAGTCCTAGGCATGTCTACTCAGAAGTAAGTCCTACTCAGTTCATTAGGACTTAGTGTCAGGGAGCCAGCATGCTGTTATGATCTGAGTGTTGGACTACGACTCTGGAGACCAGGGTTCAAATCCCTGCTCAACTATGGAAACCCACTGAGTGACCTTAGGCAAATCACATTCTCTTAGCTTCAGAGGAAGGCAAAGGTAAACCTTCTCTGAACAAATTTTCCAAAGAAAACCCAGTGATAGCTTTGTTCATGGTCACCATAAACTGGAAATGACTTGAAGGCATGCAACAATAACAAGAAGAAGAAAGGACAGTGCTCCAACAAATTTTATTGCTTTGTTTTTGTGTGGATTTATCAGCTTTTGTGTTTTCAATATAATACAGTGAGTATACACACTCTCTCCCAGCCCCCATCTGCATGCAAGATAACTTGTTGTGGAAGCAGCTAAATGAAAGAGGAGCTTTGATAAAAACCGAATGCCAATGTGGCAGTTTTCTAAGAGCAGGAGGTAATTAATCTTTGCAAGGCTTCCCCTAAGAGTGAATTTCTGGTCCCATCAATATACCAGCTGCATCTGATGTAGCAGCTTTTACCACATGACCCAAATATTTCTAAATTGAGATTATGACCTATATGGTCTGATTAGATTAGTCTTCTGGCTGTAACTATGACCCCAATCTATGGTGCCTACATTCTGCTTATATCTCACCATAAATGAAGCCTGCATATTTAAAACAAAATTTGTTTCATTTTCTAAGCGGAACCTTTCCCCATAGCTTTTAGTGAAAAAAAGAATCTTCCACTTTCAGTTGCTTTTTAACATAGTGGAAAGGAAGATACACATATTACTTTGCTATTTCACTGTCACTTTTTTACTGTGGGAATGCACTCAGGTTTTCTTTAATGTTCAACACCAAATCTTTCTCTTTCTCTCAACAGAAATGTAAGCTTAGCTGGAACATGATTACTGTAAAAAGTATCTCATAAAATCAGCAAGATTCACTTGGTGTTGATCGAACAGGATGGGTGCATTTTTATGTATTTCAGAATATGACAAAATAGATGCTAGAATGCCATGACTCCAGCCTGATGGTAGTTTACTTGCTTTATAGTACAATTATATACATGTTTACTCAGAAGTCATTCCCACTGAGTTCATTCGGGATTAATCCAAGTAGGTATAGGACTGAGCCATAGCAGGGAGTGTGAAAGATGGGGGGGGGGGGGGGGGTGTATGCTATACTAGAAACTGCATTTAATTTTAAATTTAATCTGACCAAGCTGATTTAGTGTCCTGAACAATGATTCAGTCTCTCTCTCCATGGACAGTTCTGCCCTCAGAAGAGCTTTATAAACATATTTTAAACACTTTCCCTGGTGTGCAGGTTACACAAGGTTGCCCACAACCTTGTGCATATTTGGTTAATCCTGTTATAAATGCAGGCAGGCAGGCAGGCAGGCTGCCTGCCACCCCCCCCCCCCAAGTACTTCTGTTCAAAACTAACAAATTGTGACTTTCTGAAATCTTAAAATGTTAGCAAAGCTAAATTAGGCACCTTCCAACTTAAAGGTTGAACTCTGATCTTCTGAAAGCTTTATGTGAAATATAAGCTATGTTTGGCTTTGAAATTATACATTTGATTTTGTTAATTTGAAATGATTGCATTATAAAGGACATAGTCCTGTATATAATCTGGGAGGAAGCCCCATAGGCAGACACATATCTCAGTAAACATGCTGGATCTGGTATCAAATTAACAATGTTTTTCTGTACATATCTATTCACAGGTAAGTCTCAGTGTGTTTGATGGGACTTTCTGCAAAGTAAATGAGTATAAGATTGTATACTCACAGAAATGTCAATATAGAATATTATACACACTTACTGTGCAGCAAGTCCTATTCAACTTAGTGAGACTTACCTGTGAATAGATGGGTATAGGTCAGATCATGCTGTTTATCTGGCACCAGCTCCAGAGTTGGGGAAAGGTGTTTTGGTAGTTTTTTTTAAACAAGCCATCAGTGGGCCCTTCTTTCTATGCCAGTAAAGTGGTACATTTGCTCTGAGTTTTAGTCCAAACTTTCAAGAACCTATCCAAAACACTCAACCTATCTTGGATAATTGGATAGTTTGGGGGGTTAGGGTTCAGCACCCAGTTTAAAGTTCAGAGTGGATTCACCTCCCTACTTGAAAGGAAGTCATTACTGTAAACTATGGAACGGTCTGCCGGACGAGATCTGTCAAATTGCCAGCTTAGACAGCTTTAAAAAAGCTGTCAAGATGGATCTCTTCCGGCAGGCCTTTCCTGAATAAAAGTGCCTGGCCACAGAATGACTGCCCCTCACATCATGTATCAGCCCACTGCTCTGTCCTTGTTCTATCTATCTATCTATCTATCTATCTATCTATCTATCTATCTATCTGTTTTAATAGATATTTTAATCTTGGTTTTTTTTTTGGGGGGGGAATTTGGGACACAATGTTGTGAATGTGGATTTTAATATGTTGTGAGCCGCTTTGATTGTCTCGTCACAGAAAAGCAGGATACAAATAAAAGTTTTATTTTATTTATTTTATTAGCTGCCACACACTACAGCTTCCAGGACCCTCCAGTCAAGATGGTTGGTGGCTGGAGGGGGTTTTGTCCCCTTTCCCAAAAGGAACATTTTAAGCTCTGTCGAACTCCCTATATACAGTTGGCCCTCCTTATCCATGGATTTTTTATCCACAGATTCAAGCATCCATGGCTTGAAAATGTTAAGTATAAATTTCAAATATCAAACCTTGATTTTCCATTTTATATAAGGGATGCCATTTTGCTATGCCATTATATTTAATGGGACTTGAACATCCACAGATTTTCTTATCCAAAGGGGATCCTGGAACCAAACCCCAGCAGATAACAAGGGCCTGCTATTACACCGAAGATTGGAGCTGCCTTTTATATACTTTGTTAGCACTTTCATAGTGTCTAGTCTATTTCAAGTACCCCTAAATACCATGAAGGTACTAAATCCCATCTAATCTTAGAAGCTAAAAAGGATCTGCACTGGTCTGCACTTGGATGGGAGATGGCCATGGAATACCAGATACTGTAGGCTATATTTCAGAGGAAGGAACTGGCAAAACCACCTCTAAGTATTCCTTGCTTAAGAAAGCCCTATGAAGCTAATGGAGTCGCCACAGGCTGAATTTTGACTTGAAGGTGCACGCACACACACAAACACAAAGACAAACACAGATTCTACTTCAAAGTGAATAAATTCTCTACAGTGTGTGAGGGAACTGATCTATGCCCCTAAATATTCCAGGAATAGAATCTCAATCTTCAGGCTCCCAACAGAGAGGCAGTGAGTTGCTAGAATGCATTTGCATGTATTCAGATGGACAGTAAGCAGAGCTTGTGATGAAAAGGCAGGCCAATCTTTTATTTATCTTGGGAGGGAAGAATCCAGGGCAGGCTTCTTTTTCAAGCCCATAGTTGTTGCATACGAATATAGGTGTCAATACAGGAAGTTTCTGCTAATGACATGGGGGAAATGAGGGGAACCTTTCATTCATCTCCTGCCTAATACATACAGATGTATTCATCATTATCCCTTGCTCCAGGGCAGCAGGCGCAGGTGGGTTCCAAGTGGGCTTGCCTGCCTGCCTGCCTGCCTGATGGAGAACAGCAATGCCTGAGAGAATAATATGTAGACAGTCGGAATGCCACTGAGCCAGCAAAGCACAATAAAACCCAGAGCTCTCTTCCTGTCTCTGAGACCCATAAATTATGAAAATTGTGCCTGCCTCAGGCCACGTAGAAATTGTTTTATTAAAAGTTGGGGAAGAATAAACTTTTCAACTGCTGCAGGGGCAGAGAGGTAGGGACAGTGGGTGGGAAAGAGGAAGCATGGCAGCCTTTGGCCCTTCTTGGCTTACTTGAATCCTATGTTTGTCATGACTGCAGATTTCATGTCAGTTCAGCATGGTTTGGGTGTGAAGGCCCAAGGCCTGCCATTTCCAGAGGGAAATGAGAGATGTGAGGGGAAGGAAGGCTCAAAGGGAGAAAAGTTTCCCACCAAACAGGCCCAGTCCTTGGCTTCCGATGTGTGAGAGACTGAGCCAGGGTCAGTCCTGCCATAAGAAAAGGAGGCAGTGGAAAAGGTGGTTGGGTGCAGGCCAGGATTCTCAGTGGTTTCGATGGCCCCTCACTGGGTTCAGCTATACCACTGGGTTCAGGGGTATAGCTGTAGATGCAGTTTAATTTCTCTTCTTCCTCGGCCATGTATTGACTCTTTCAGTGTTTTTTTTCTCATAAACTTTTTGTGTGCTACTTCAATGATTGGGTAAAAACTGACCCCCTGCCCCCGCCCCAAGTTGGAGAGCTGAAAGTGGGCTCACACATAAATAATTTTTCTCTGTGTTGTTGTTTCTTGTCCTTTTTAATTGTAATGATCTTAGAATAATTCATGGTTATTCTAAGAGCATTCCAGGGCTCCAGCTATCTTTATCTAGAACTGGCTGGGCAGCAGTAGCAATCAGATATGCTGTGTCTCCTAAACTGGCTTGTTTAGCTCAGATGCTGCTTATCCATCCATCCCTCATCAGTGTTCCAGTAAGGATAATCTGAAAGTCCCCATAGCTCCTGTAGTTGGAATGCCATGCTTCCAATCCAGGTTTTGAGTGAGGCAAGGTACTATCTTTCCCTACTGCTCCAAATGCCACATTTGCTTTCTTCATTATTGTTGTTGTTAACTGCATTTGAGCCGACTCATGGCAGCCTCATAAATAAGACATCTCCAAGCTCCCCTGACCTCAGCCACTCTACTCAGGTACTGCAGGCTTTTAATTTTTAGCAGATATGATATGGACATTTTGATAATACAATACTTATTCTATAATACTGCATTTATTGTTCATGATGCTGTGTACAGGCCCATACACCTGCATTGGCCATCACCCCTGTTAAAGATATATACAAAATTAATTCCGCCTTTTGCTTGCATATGTACTTTCTTGGTTGTTGTGGAGATTGGCATTCCCTTCCTCCCTCTGCACTGTCCTAAGCCCCTCCAGGATTCACAGTATCACTCCAATACCATCCCAAACAGCCATTCTATTGCTGGTGGAAAGTGGAGGTGATTGGAGAAGTGTCTGGCTATATTCTCATAGCCAGACATGGACTGATGACATAATCTGCTGAGACCACAGGAAGACTCTAGCAGATCTTGACAGAAGACGTCCTTGGTTTGTTTATGCTATGGAAATATAGCCATTGTTATGCCATAGTTATGCTTCTCTGATCCTGCATAATTCTCCTCCATCCATGGAATGGCCATTGGGAGGGGTCTACCAAAATGATACAGTGAGGCCTCAGGATAATGACACGGGAGCTGTAACACAGTTATGCATGTGGAGCTATTATGCTATGTGTGACCAAATAGGATCTTGGCCAGTGTATTTTATTTTATTTGGATTTTTTTATTTCGTCAGGCTTTTCTAAACACTGTACCTAAATTCCAAAGTTTCTCTGCTTATAACAATTTGTGTTCCTCCTTTTAAACACCTATCCTTGTCTTTTGTCTGGCCACACCCTTTGGCCTACACTGGAATATTGCTTGGCCCTATGTGTCCCAGTTTTAATCTGTGAAATATTGGAGGGTATGCTGTCTTTCATCTTGCTCCTCTCTCTGCAGCCCCCTTTGTTCAGATTGTCCTACCAATCTGGGTCCCAAGAGGATCAAATGCAGAAGATGTTGAAATCTGGCCAAGGGTCATGTGTGCCCCTTGGGCAGTGTTTGCTCAGCCCAGATGCTTGGTGATTGCCCTTGGACAAGGCACTACCATTTGGCTTAGCATGCTTAAAAGGGAAGTGAAAATGCAGATCTGAACACCTGAGCAAAGAATGGCATACACTGTATAACCAAGAAATAGTACTGCCATTTGTAGGTGGAAGCTGATGCATGGATTTGCAACATTTTCTTTTGTTATTCTTGTTTGTTATTATAGGTTTTGAGTGTTTATGCTGGCTAGGGATTCTGAGATTTGTAGGCCAAAAAAGAACTTTCCCAAGCTCTGTCAAGAATATCACACATAAAGAAGAGAGATCTCGTAGGACCTTTGATGTATCTGAGAAAGTAGATTTAAGTCTATGAAAGCTTGTGCTGCTAACTTCTTTCTTTCAGTTAGGAGCAGAACAGATGGGTAGGAATAAGCACCCAGAAGCTGCTCCCAGCCCCAATTGCTCAGGGGCCACATCAAATACATGTCGCGGCCCTGATGGTGCCTGCTGTCATGGTCCCAAATGGCATGTGACAAGGAGCAGAAAAGATCTGCTTCTCTTTGGGTCTAAGGTAGCCCCGGCACAGCCCTGGGATGATTTCCGGGTGCTCCAGGGTGTGCGTTGTCTAAACACCATGCCCCCAAAGTGGCTGGAAGCTGCCCCCGTCTGCCTGTCTGTTTGGGCCATAGTCTCAAAGATGCTACAAGATCGCTCTACTTACTGATTCTGAAGACTAACACAGCTGTATCTTTGAATTCTACAACATAAAGAAGAGTAACCAAGGGAGAGGGATGTGTTTCAAAAGACAGGGAGAAGTGATGTTTCCTATTCATATAGGGTCTTTTGAGTGGTTTTTAAGGAAGAAGGGGCTGCATATGACATTTCCTGTCTTTGTTGATGTTCTGATTTTTCTTATAGCATTACTTCTATCTGCCCTTTTGCTTCTGACATCTGGCTTACATGCGTGTTTTGTTTTTGCATAATGAACAATATGATTTGTGGAAGAACACACTAATTTACTATCTGTCATTTTGTCTCCCCCTCTTTCTCATTTGGTGGTATGTTCAGAGAAGAGCAACAAGGATGATAAAGAGATATGGAGAACAAAACATGAGTAAAGAGTGAAGAAGCTAGGCATGTTCAGCTTGGTGAAGAGAAGGCTGAGGGGAGATATGATTTGTTGTTTGTTGTTATGTGCCTTCAAGTAATTTCTGAGTTATGGTGACCCTAAGGAGAACCTATCATAGGGTTTTCTTGGCAAGATTTGATAAGACGAGGTTTGTCATTGTCTTCCCCTGAGGCTAAGAGCATGTGATTTGCCCAAGGTCAGCTAGTGGAATTCATGGCCTAGCTGGGATGTTGGCATTATTTAAATACCTCAAGGGCCATCTCAGAGAGAAGAGGGCAGGCCTGTTTTCTGCTGCCCCAGAGAGGGCCAGGTGTAATGATTTGAAGTTGCTAGAGAGTAGATTTTGACTGAACATTAGAAGGAACTTCTTGACAGTAAGAGAGGTTTGACAGTCTCCTCTGGATTTCAGAAAGAAGCTGGCAGCTACCTGCTGGGGATGCTTTAGCTGAAGATCCTGATTTCAGCAGGGGATTGGACTGGATGGTCCATGAGGCACCTTGAAACACTATGATTCTGTTAGCTGGCATCCTGTTGACTACTCTCAAACAGAGTAGACCTATTAAATCAGTTGCTGAATGATGAAACAACTCATGGGTAAATCCTGTTGATTCAGTGGATCTATTCTGGTCTAGGCTAAAACAGGATTTAGGCCATAATTAGTACTATTTATTATCATCATCACTATCATCTTGATTTCACAGGCTGCCAGGACTTCTTGACTGGAGTTGTGGACCCTCAAGGATACAGATTCTGTCCAAGAATTTAACAATCAGTGAGATATTGTCAGACAATGTGTCATATTCCAAGAAGTGTTGCTTTTTGTAATTGTATTATTGGGGCTGTACAGACCAGCACTTTGTGCCAGCTGGTATGCGTGGAGAGGGCTGAGCATTCACATGCTCAAAACCTTTACCACGTCACCCGGCTGTCATGATGGCACACCTGTCCACATGGCACATGTCATGCTGACGCATGCCAGGCGCAGTGCCCAAACAGCACTGCACAGAAGGGACATCATGACGTCGCAGCGTGGCGCTTATGACACCCCTCCCAGGACACAAAAAGAAGCCTCCTTTCAGGGCTTTTTTTTGCTCCTTCCGGAGGCCGTGGAGTCTGGCTGCCATGGCCTTCATCTGGAGCTCAAAAGGGCTTCAATTGAGCTGCCCATATGTACAGCCCCTTTGTGATCCTATCTACGTCATTTCATTTGGAATTATTCCCAGAGCATCTTTCATCACAAGAACCACAGTTGTTTTCTTTTCCCAGATGTGCTGAATCTCAGTTTGTAGGTCTTCATATTTTATATCATAATCTATTGTTATTACTAGGATCTCAGGGCATTCATAATCAACATTTAGAACAGTTTTAAACAATAAGAATAATTTTAAAAGACTAAGAGTATATTAAAGTATACATTTGAAATAAGACCATTTCAAACAAGTTAAAATAATTTAAAATGATGCAAAACAATTTCAAATATCAGGATTCTGTCCTCTTACATATGTCAATGTAAGACTCAGCTGTGAGCCTGTGTCTGGCTTCTCTAAATGGAGTGGAGATGAGAACCTTATTGTCCTTCATGTCAGGTAGCCAAATACTGTGGAAGCATTTGTAAGATCTAATGTTCTCAAAGAAGGTGTCTTCATTGTTCTAGGAATGGATCCAGCAGCCTCCATACCTTATTAGAATTTACCAGTCCTTTAGTAATTTGGTGGTGTTTGGATAGGGTGCAAGAGTCAGGTAATTGTGTTTTGCCTAGTATGGAGCAAACTGCATTGGATGGATGTATAACCAGCTGCCACACGGTTTCCAGCCCTGCTATAATACAAATGTAAGTGCACTCACAAAGAAGTGTTTCTAAGAATTAAGGCCATGTTACCAGATGTATCTCTCCTGCTACTGCATGTGTCCTTCTATGTGCCATTCACCATTGCTGTTCAAAGGAGCGTCTCAAGAAAGAAGCCACGAGAACATTGTATATTTAACAATATATATTTTATATATAATTTCTAGATCAGTACATTCAGTTTAACTTGTTTTTCTTCACAAACAGAAGAACTCTTACAATAGTAGACTTCTAAAATAAATACTATTAAAATAGAGCTTCAAAATAAATATTCTATACAAGGGGGAAACTTCTGTGGCAATTTATTTTCAGTTCAGGAAATAAGAAGAAAAAAACAAAACAAAAAATGGGAAATCTTGGCCACTTTCTGGAAAGTTCGGTAATAACAAAAACCCCACACACCCTAAACATGCACGGTGCTGCAAGACAGACATTATTGGAGCCAGGAGGGAGAACAGATGTTTTATTTTGCTCAAGCAATGAGTTCCGAAATGGCAGTAATATTAAGGTTTGTGGCATCCCCTGTTCCCATTCCTCATTCAAGCACTGACCAATTTGTAACACTTCAGGGCATCTCTGGGAGAGAAAAATGGTTTTCTCTGTTTGGGACGTACAAGAGGTGCACATTCCTTAATTAATCTACATTTTGCTTGCTTATGAAGTGAAAGAGAAAGGTGCTACATTGGAAAGCAGGCTTCAGAACAAACCAAAATTGCATGGCATAGGTGCTGGTGGAAATGACAATGGTGTCTTTACGATCAGATCACTTCAGAGGATTACTCTACCTTTTGAGCCTTTCTAATAATTTTTCTTCTAGTCAGGATCCAGCCTCGCCTAGAGGAGCAATGTGAAAAAAAGCTCACACCTTAATAAGTTCCCTGGATCCTTTGGGACTTCAGCCAGGCTAAACTTTTCTAAATTCCAATTGCTTGCTCCCATATTATTCTGTCCAACACTTGGACAAGTTCCTTTCTTGGACCACAACACTCAAGATTCTGGGAGCTGCAGCCTAAAAGGGGGCAATTTGTCCAAGCTCTGATTCTATCTCTGTGGCACTTTAGCACTTGGAATGGTGGCAGTGTCAAAAGGGATGCCCACAACTGTAGAGGAAAGAATTGGCTGGGGCAGAAAGGAAGAGTAAAAGAAACCCCCAGATGGAGTTGATGGGGCTGGCGAAGGAGGAGGAATTCTTTGCATGTGAAAGGAACAGGGTCATCTTTTCCAGGCTCTTCTTGGGTTGGTCTAATTGGGAAACCTTTCAATGCTCAGTGACAAGCTTGTTAATTTTGTTGCCAGGGCCCTGAGGAAAGAGCTGGAGAAACACGCTGGCTGACAGCTGCACCAGAGCAGGGCCTGGGAGACACAGGGAGCTTCATTCTGCTCTACTTCTTCTCTCTCATTCACATTTTCTTTCTCTCTCACGACCCTTTCTAGCACCACAAATCTACTTATATATTGACTGATTCAGATTAAGACTTTTTTTCCTCTTCTAAAATTTTGTAATCGAAACTGAAGTGGTTTATAACTATGTACAGCAAGGGAAAAATAGGCCCAGTTTTATTTTTAAAACCTGATTGATAGAGAAATATATGACTGCTCTAGATGTGTATGAATTAGCACAACGTTGATCCAGCTGTGTTATTAGCTGTGGACAATCAGAACTGGTAGTTGCTTCAACCGATATTGTCTCACATTGACAGGATTGTGGGGGGCGGAATACAATAATAGAGCTTATTGCTTTAGCTAGTGGTATTGCAAATGTTGTTGGATGCTCAGCAGCTCAGAACTAAGAGAGGATACTTTTCAATCTACAACTCCCCTAAATCTCCCAGCCAGCATGCCCAGTGCTGATAGGAAATGGCTATATTGACTGAGGGATTCTAGGATTTAATAGTTTAAAAAAGTAAGTTATACAGCTCCTGATAAGCCTGTTTAAAAACCTGGTTTGTCATCTTTTGGCAACTGACTGATACGTTTAATATTTCCTACAGAGATGCCCTCCACATTCTTGGCAATGCTATGCTATACCACTCAGTCCCCAGCCACACAGATGTAGCATCCCTTTTTGCTGTGAAACACTATATACATAACTAGCAAGTATTATAAATATAAAAAAAGATTAAAACCAATAAATATATACACTCTTAAAAAATAAAATAAAAAGTCACCCATGATAGGTAAAAGTGAACAAATTCCATACCCTGAGCCCACCAGAGGGGAAGGGCAATAGGGCTCCCTTCTGTCAATATGCTTGTGTGTTTAATTTCAAACTGGATATCACATTTGCATAAGAATATAATGCAGGTTTTGCCTACTGCTTGGATAATAAAAAAGGGTAGTTTCCAGCCATGACTATTGCATCATTCAAAATTCATCCTACACCCATCACAAAATAGCATATATATAGTTCAGATAACTTTTTGCACAGCCCAAAGTGCCCATTCCATTTGGTGTGATCCAGCTGAGGCTCCATCTACATTGCAGAATGAATGTAGTTTGACACTGATTTAACTGTCATGGCTCCATCCTATGGAATCCTAGGATCTGTAGTTTGTTGTGGCACCAGAGCTCTCTGACAGAAACTAAGGGCTGTTACAGACTGCCAAAATAAAGCTGCTTTGGGCCTCTCTGGAGGTATGCTGTTTATATGATGCATGCATCCTAAGAATCCGGAAGCTGCACTCCAATGCTTAGGAATGGAATGTGGCTTTGGCACGACCTCTCGACTCTTAGGACCCATGCATCATTTAAATAGCACACCTCCAAAGAGGCCCGAAGCAGCTTTATTTTGGCAGTCTGTAACAGGCCAAAATATCTCTCAAAAGTACAATCCCAAAATTCCATAGCATTAAGCCATGACAGTTAAAGCGGTGTCAAACTGCATGAATTCTAGAGTGTAGATGCAGCCTGAGTGAGCCATTGTTTTCTGTATAGCACCTTCTGGTAGTCATGAAGATAGTGTGAATCCACTTTAAGATAGGAGTGGGAATCTAGATGCCTGCAATTCTAGCTGCTATTGGGCTGCAGCTGCTGTTAGCCCTATCGCCAGCACAGTGGATGGCAAGGAATGCTGGGAGTTGTATCTGAACAACATATAGAGTGCTCCAAGATTCCCAAACCTGTTTTAAGTGAATGCAGCACTGGCCTTGAATAGGAGTACTTGTCCTAACAAATGAAATTTAACAGCCTTACATGAAACAACCATGTCAGGTATGAGCATATTGATTTGCCTTCTTGGGTTGGTGCTCTCCAGGTGTGTTGCGCTGCAGCAACCCTAGCATCCACAGGTAGGGTGGCCAGTGGCTATGTTGGCTGGAGATTATAGGAATTGTAACCCAACACATCCCCAAAGTACAAAGCTGAGGAAGCACATTACAGGCAGGTAACTGGGCAATCTGTAAGAACTGTGCACCTTTAGTCTCTCCCTGCTCCCCCACCCCAACCTGGTTTTGCCACGAAGTATTTAGCACTAAAGGAGACATCTGAGAAATTTCCCTGTATTTACAAAGATATGCTATTATACAGAAGAAACAAAAAAGTTGAGCAGCAACAGTAAATCTGAGTTTAAATACTGAGCAAATGTGATTCTTCCCAAACAAATCTATCTTTCATGGGAGCCCAAGGTTGCACTGATGCCTATTTAAAAAAAACAAACCAACGTATATACAAATATACTGTGCTCGTTTTTGCACTGACCATTCAAGTTCAAAGTAGAGGTTGGGCAAAGTAAGGATTGTTGTTTTAAAAAAAAAAGCTTTAAAAGGCATGTGTAGCTTTATTTTATCCATCATAATTAACATCAATCTCAAATTGTTTGTGAGACTCCTTCCCCCCCTTAGGAAGATCTTAGTTTGTGTGATATCCTGAATTACCTGTTTGATCATGCCATATAATCCACTGATGCAAAACGTGTGCTCAGAACCACCTGCACCTTGAGTGCATTGCTAAGTAGGGCCTCAAGACCCCCAAACATTCCCACTGGTAGAAACTTCACTGACCAAACTTCAGCTTCAAGGCTTGGCATAGCATTTGAGAATCAAGCCTTATATTGTTGTCAGCCCCATTGAAGTCAGTGGATTATGTTCCACTAACTGGTTGCCTGTTTGAGATCTTGGAGTCATGGGCAAAATGAGGTTCATCGCTCCCTCCTCCCCCCTCTCTCACACACTGCCCCATTGTCTTTCATAAAAGCAGATGAGGTTGGACAAGGAATAGAGCATGCCATTATAGCTATTCATTAGGATACATTTTTGTTTATGCTTAGAAAATAAAAAGGGGGAAGAAAGGAGTTTCTAAATATATTTTTATAAAAGAGGAACTGGTACAGTTGCTACTTTTTTTCAGATCGCATAGCTGTGCCTCAGTGGCTTATAGCTGTACCAAGGAGGTCATAATAGGGATTTCTATGAACCAAGTCAGAATTACAGAGGTCAGCCAAAAGAACTTGCACAATATATAGAAACACATTCTCTCTGTGTATGTTTTACTTAATGGGGAAGGCAAATGCTCTTGTTAAAGTGTTGAGAAATTTAACCTCTTCCTGCCACCAGCCTACTAGTAAAAATAAAATGTAAAACAAAGGGACCCCTGAACTAAATATCCTTGTTCCAGCTAGAGGTACCTGCCAAGCCTATTGGTTAATTATCTTTGCAGTATGTAGACTTAGCACATGGTCATCACTAAAAACCAGAACAGATACAGCCCACCACTTGCCCTATGGAGCAAATGTCTGCCTTTCCTCTGCAAAATATTTAAACACAGCCTTCAGCGCTCTGCTGTATGACTATGGATCACACCACTTCCACAACCCTGAATATTCCAAAGTGCTTCAGTTCCTGGAAAGACATTTTGTTTTCTTTGTTTGTTGAAAGCAAAAAAAGGCTGACATACATTCTCCTGGCAACACAGGTTATGAAACTCTCTTCCTGCCGTGTTTTTCTACACTTTCCCACCCGCGACTCAGTCTCCCCAGAGATCAAAATGGCTTCTCTGGTCTGCTGCCAACTTTCTTGTCAGGGGATGGTTTACAAATCACGCTGTTTGTGTTTTTACACCGGCACCCGGGCCGACTCACTTGGTCATAGCAGCGCTGCGACAGCTTCACGCAGCCAGTGGCCGGCAGGTAGCAGAGCAAACATGGAAGGACCAGGGAGAGGGCACCCATGAAAGACCAGCGGGCACAGCAGTTCGAATGGGAGCAAGAGCAAGGGTGGTCCGCACAGGAGCCCTCATCATCCTCATTGGTGCAGTGGTAGAAGACACCTTTGACCAGGCACATGCAGGTGGAGTAATTGACCAGGTTCTGGGCCGAGCACAGGCAGGCCTGGTTGCAGACCCAACAGGAGGGCAAAGTCCTGGGTAGAGCACAGTCCTTGCACTTGCACTTCCCACAGGCTTCACACAACAGAAAATGCTTGTCCAGTTCCTGAGGGGTGGGTGGCCCTTTCAGATCCAGGGGCTTGCAGTTAATGGCCTTGGGCTGTATCCTAATAGGCCTTGGGGAAGAAGAGGAGGAAGAGGAGGACTGGTCTACCACTGGAGCCGGCACCATGTGATCCAAAAGCCTTTGATCCGAAGAGGTGCTGCTGCTGCTGCTGATGGAGCTGGGCCGACCACTGAAAGAGATCCATGGATGGGTGACGTCCGGCTCACATCGGGGTGGGTGGGTGGCTTCGTGGTGGCCCTGAGGGTGTTTTTGAGCAGCCATCTGGACCATGGTGGGATTGTCAATGTAGTCATTCTCAATATGTGAGGTCTTCATTTGGTCAATCGGTAGGATGGTCAGGGGATGCTGGAGCCTGCCATAGGGGATCCGGCTGTCCAGGAGAGGTTGCACTATGGTGGCACTGGGAACCACGGTGTGGCTGTGGGGCGTCCGAGTCTCCATGGCTCAAGGCTGTCTTTTAGCACCAGGAAAGACTGCTCTTAAGGGTCCTGAAAGAGAGAGGGGAGGGAAAGGAGAAAAAGCAGAAGTATCCAAACATTAGCTGCTACTGTTCCAGTTCCAGCAAAGCTTCACTACTTGAGGTCTTTCTCTGCCAGCGGTGGTCATGGAGCCAGTCACTCATTGTGGTGTCATCCCTCTGGAAGAGTAACAAGGACCAGGCCTGAGTATTTAGCACACCCAGAGAGTGTGCCCTTGTGTGATGGTGACAATGTCAGCAATACCTGCTAGGCTTAGCCTTCCCCTAGGTAGCTGCAAGCCTATCTCAGAGAACGTTCGTCCCTTCACTGCTGGAAATAAATGATTCATAGGCAAGACAGTACTTTTTACACCACTACTCACAGAATCTCCAAATTGTAATTTTGGAAGTTTTGAACCTGGTGTGATTTTAAAAAAGTTGATGGAGAAAACTACACCATGTTTCCACTCTGCTATGACAGGTCAGGGTGGGGGAGAAGGAGGGACAGAAGAACAGGCTTTATGCTTCAGCCTAGCAGGTCATGCATGTGAATATGACAAGAATATGCAAAGTAAGGTGACAAAGCCATGACTAAGCCTAGCCATTCTCCAAGAAAAGTCTCTCTTTATGAGTGTGCTCAGGCTGAATATTATTAACATCTTATGAACCTGTGTTCAGTGCATTCATTCCCCATGGAAATTTTCTTCCTTTCAATGACAATCAAAAGGGTGGGTGCCAAAATCCAAACCTTTGCATTTACAAGCCCATCCTTAGATGCTTGCTCTGGTAAACACATAACCCGATCTAGTTTTCCTGCTACTGATTCCCTGTAATGAAACAACTAGTGGGGCAGTGCTGATTCTGTCCCCTTGTGTATGTCCTGGAGAAGCCTTACTCTCAATGGGGAAAAGTATCAAAGTTCACAGGGACTGGGGTGGTTGTTTTTTTTTTGTTCCACTTCTGATCTTTTTATGGTGGCTACTAAAAGTTCAGTGTGGCCCATGGCTTCAACTACAAAAAAAAGCACTATTTATTTCCCTCTGTTGCTGTGGAGAAATCTGGAGATTCAGTCCTAACAGGTGGGTACTTCAGGTGCTTCAAAGCATGGTTTTTACTGTGTAGCCATCCTGCCTCATTCATAGAATTTGGGGGGGGGGGGGTCCAAGAAGGCACAGTGGGACTTTGGCATCTGCTGGGGTTTGGTTCCAGCCCCCTCCCCTGTGGCTGCTTAAGTCCCATTATATACAATGGGATGGTAAAATTTTGTCCCTTATATAAAAATGGCAAAATCAAGGTCTGGTTTTTGGCATTTATATCATGTTGGAATACTTCCAAGCTGTGAATAAAGAATCTGTTGATAAGGAGGTCCGTCTGCTTCAGCATGTTAACTTTTTACAGAAATCCCACCAAAAAGTGGCACCAAAAGATTGTCTATGTAAGCCTGTATAAAATCCAGCTATCCCTAAATCTCAGTTTTTATCTCATTCTGAGGAACTTTATGAATGTGAAATGGAAGCAGTATCACCACTCATTCTGATTATTAGGGTTAGGAAAATTGAACATCAGTCCATAACAATTAAGGCAGTGAATCCCTGACTGTTGAAGTAATAAAAAGCAACACATGCCATAACACAGTTTTTGTATCTCATCTGAATCCTGTGCTGTGTTTAACAGTCACACTGAAGCTGTACTTTATGAAGCTGGAAGCAAACTCTAGTCGATTAACTACAGTTTAGTGTTCAGACATAACATTAAACTGTAGTTAATCTCCTCCTTGCAACTCTTCTACTGGAAAGGTGCAGGGAACGTATGAACTTGAAGCTTGCTGTGATTTGTCTCCACCATGTTAAGCCAGTGGTATGGAACCACTGGCTCTCCAGATGGTTTTTAAAAATTCCATTGTTGGGGATGGTGGGGGTGGTAGTCCAGGAACACCTTGACATTTATGGCTTCCCCTTTTCTCTGGTGAAGCATGATTTAGTATTACATGGGAATACAGCTGCTATGTTTACACTAGGTCATCTCATCCCATTCCTCCCAGCAAAGGTCAGCAGGAGAGAAATTCCTTAAATATTCCAGGTTCTAAAATGTAATTGCTCTTGATATGAGTGCACTAGAAAGATCCTTTCCTAATATTGTGCCCTCCAGATATACTGGACTATAATGTCTATCATCCAATAGTAACCCAAAATGTACACTTTATTAATAATGAAGTGTTGGCTATGTCAGAAGTATTTATTTGAGTTTAGAATATATATTTACTTTATTCAGAGGGTTCACTGTGTGCCTGAATGACACGTAGGAGAAATTTAATTTTTAAAGATATGTGTGATTTTTTTTACTGTGGAATTGGGTCTCTACCTTGACTACCAATGATACAGAAGTTGACAGAGACAGGTAAAAGCAACAACCATAAAATAGTCTGTCTCCTAACCTTTCAGTGTCAGTGAAATAATTAAATCAGTCTTTACAAGGATGAGCATACACTTTTAATGGGAAGATTAATCTTTTGAACTACAGTGGTACCCCGGGATACGAAATACCCACGTTACGAAATTTCCGGGATACGAAAAAATCCCATAGGAAATAACTGTTCCGGGTTACGAAGGTTATTTCGGGTTACGAAGAAAATTTTGGTGCTTTTCGGCGCTTTTTCGCACGAAATCGCGGCTTTTCCCCATTAGTGCCTATGGGTTTTCGGCTTGCGAAGGCTTTTCGGGTTATGAAAGCGGCAGCGGAACGAATTAATTTCGTAACCCGAGGCACCACTGTATATGAATCTTGAAACACTGTGTATGGTTGAATTGCAGATAGAGCTTTGGCTAAGAAGACCACCCCGAAGACAGTTTTAAAAAACCCTACAAAACTCTACAGCCATTTTAGAGCTGATTCACATATGTAGAAACCCCAGACACCACAGTTCTTCCTGGACTGCACCACATTTGGATGCAAGTGGGAGAATACACATTTAAATGTTTCCCATCTTCAGAGAATTCTGGTCCTACATAGAAAGCTCAGCAAAAAGAAATAGCTTATCCAAAACATTTTCCAGAGATGCTAGACTTTCACATGCAGGGAAGTCATTCTTTTAATGTGTGCATTTTGAAGCACGCTGTCTTCCATCAGCATTTAAAAGTAATACAGTATAAGTATGCTATTTTTGTGCATTTTAACTAAGCAGCATTGTGAAGCTGTCCATGATGAATATGACACACTATCCCCTCTGCAATAATAGACAGCCATCTAGCTTGATGATGAGTTAGGGTTTTCCATTCATACTGCAATTTTCACCAACGAGCCCACAATTTTGTCACAGGAACAATAAGTGACTGCAGCTCAACTTTTTAGTGTAGAAAATAAACAATGCACTGTTGTTTCACATGATTTCCACCCACCCCTCTGAACAGCTCAGAATGCTATAAGGGAGGTGGGGAGAAGGGCATTCTGGTGATTTTCCATTCAGGTACATAACCATGGGCAGACCCCACTGTATCACTTGCCATTTGAAAAGAGGCCTACTATCCAGTATTTGAAGGATGGAAACATATCGAAGCCATAAAGGGGCATGCAAGAGAGAATAACATGACAGCTTCTGCTTGTAACATGGAATACAAATATCCAGATCTGTGAAACAGCATGATCCTTCCTCAGTATTTGTGCTTTAACTCAGTTGACATTTATGCTACCTAGAGTAGACCCACTGAAGTGACTGGGTCTGCCTAGTCACTACTTAATTAAGCCTCATTGGTTTCAATAGGTCCTACTCAATGTATGACTAAACTGTGTGTTTAGTCACAGCCAAGAGTGTGTCTAGCTGAACATTTGTTTGCCAAAGTGGTAAATCAGGGGATGTTGACTTATCCCCTTTTGCAGGTTTTGATGTCGTTTTGCATGACCTAGATGGAGATTGTGGACTCTGCGTTACTGCAGCAGGCAAAAATAGAACTCCTAAAAGTAAAAGGTAAAGGTAGTCCCTTGACATGGGGGGAGGTGCTCATCTCCATTACTAAGCTGAAGAGCCAAAGTTGTCTGAAGACAACTCTGGTGGTCACATGGCCACCACTGAATGCTGTTACCTTCCCACCAAAGTGTTACCTATTTATCTACTTGTATTTGCGTGCTTTTGAACTGCTAGGTTGGCAGAAGCTGGGACTAGTGATGGGAACTCACCCCCATCATGCACCACTTGGGCCTCAAACAGCGCCTCTAGTTGTCCATGGGTAGGGATGCCATAACCTGGCAGCCCCCCGTGACAAACCACCTTTTGGGGGCCCCCTCCCAGTCTTGGTCCGGTTTGGCCCCCAGCCCCCGGTTCGGGGCCCGCACGGCGCCAACTCACCTTCCCCTGCTTCCCTGTGTGGCCGTGCCACCCACCTCCTCCTCCATTCCAGGCCTTGTGGAGGAAGCAAAGGAGGAGGCAATGTGCGGGGGGAGGCGGGGGAGGGTGGCAGGGAGGTGGGGAGGTGGGTGCGGGCGCGCGCAGGAGGCGCACCTCCTTCTCCTCCTCCTCCATTGCAGGCCGCGCCAAGCGGAGGAGGAGGCAGAGGTGCCTGCCTGGCTTGGTGTTCCTTGCGCGCGCACGCGCGCCAGGGCAGCATGCACTGGCAGGCAACCACCCACCGCCTCCTCTGCCTGGCCCGCCTCCGTGCTGGGCACTTCTTGGGCCCGGGAGGCGGAGGCAGAGGAGGAGGCTGAGGCGGAGGTGGGTGGCTGCCTGCCTACTGCCTTGACGCTGTCTCCCAGGCCCCAGGGAGGCCTTGGACAAGGTTTTAAAATGTAGGACCTTTTTTAAAAATATCCTGGCAAGGAAATTAAAAAAAAAAAGTCCTACAGTTTTAAAACCATGTCCTACATTTTTCCCGGTTTGCAGGCCCTCAGGGATGGCAACCCTATCCATGGGCATCTGTATTAAGGGGAGGTCACTGTAAGGTGGCCAGTTCCCCCCTGACCTCCCCGTGGGCTACACTCCCCTCCTCCCCATAGCAAATACCTCCCTCTTCCTCTGCAGTCCCTCTCAAAACTGTGACATGTGGAGTGTTTATGAAGGTGGAGTGCTGGAATGAATGTTCGTGTTTGTTCTCATACATTTGGGAGGAGACATGGTTTGGAAGAAAACACTTCCCAAAAGTTGCAATGAAGTTTTTTTGGTAAAAAATGGGGGAGGAGCTTGCAGATGAAAGTGCTGCAAAGGTAAATGAGTAAAATGTGCACATCAAGATTATTCCTGCAATTTTTTTTACAAAGCATATACTCCAACGGCATAGATTCCCCTCCCCCAAAGAAAAGAAACATAGGATGCAAGTTATACCTAAGGCAAAAAAAAAAGCATCTGAGTACATGAAGGGCATTTGTAATGTTGTAACAAAGTGTTATCTCCTCTAAGAAGAAGGTGAAAAGAAGGAGCTTCTAGCCAAAATGATGTAGATGTTTTAATATGGTTGGAGCAGCTTGCTTTGAAAATGAGTACTACTGTCCCTGTCGTTTATAAACACTTAATAAAAAGCCTCATGTGGCTAGTTTTTCTTCCATTTTTTCCAACTGCACATCGTCAGGTTCCCAACTGCACAATTTTTGTCTGATTGCATACTTTATAAAAACACTCCATTTTCAGTCACTAATATTTGGATCCCATGATCCAGCATCTGTATCATGGGGCTGATCATTGCACCCAGGCCAATGGGATAGTAGGTAGGATAACTGGGCTGCTTTGCGCATCATGGTAAGAAGTATACTTTAGCCTGAACATGCTCCAGTCACATGCTGCTCAATTGTTCGCACTTGGCTTCTCCAGTCGCCAAGAGCAGTTGAACAAACCAGGGAGCCTCTATCTATCCTTGGCTTATGATTCTGGCTTGCTAGGAGAGCAACAAACTAAAGATATCAGTTTGGTAAGCAAACTACAGATGAATATTCCCTTTAGTCTTTCTTAAATCACTTTTTATTCCTTTTTTTCTTTCTTAAGTCACTCTCTCTGTCAGGAGCAATGACGCAGGATGACTTGATCTTCATGTGCCATACAGGCTTGCTCATTTATGTAAGCCAGAATTTCCAGCAGTTCTGGCTTACCATACTGTTCATATTGGCCCACTGTTTGCTAATCAATAAAAGGAGAAACTTTCTCTGTAACAGTAGAATAGACAAGAAGTGTGCCAATGCTATACCAGCATGAACTTCCATTTGTTTGTAAAACTGGATCTTATGGTTTTTGTTTGTCCTTGGTCCCTTTAATATGTGGGAGAATCTTGAATATTCATTACTATTGTCTGCCGATTTTTTGTGTTTTTTATTATGTTTATCTATTCCTGTATGCTGCTTGGAAATGGTAAAATTAAAGGGAGTAGAAAAATATTGCAAACAGCCAATAAAATAGCAACTATCTTCTGTGCAATTTAATTATTTGTCTTACATTCATACCAAGACTTTTCCAGTGCTCCCTAAACTGAGGTTGTATCTGTACTGCAGAAATAAGGCCCTTTGGCCTTAACTGTCATGGCTCAGTGCTATGGAATTCTGGGATTTGTAGTTTGGTGGTGCACCAGAGCTCTCTGAGAGAGACAGCTAAAAATCTCACAGATCCCAGAATTCCATAGCACTGAGCTATGGCAGTTAAAGTGGCGTCAAACTGCTTTATTTCTGCAGTGCAGACAAGGCCTTAGTCTTCCACCTCAGCATTTGGTCACTTACACTACGGAGCAAATGTACTCTTAGGTTCAAGCATAAGCCTAATGTTTTCCTTCTCTAGAGTTATTACTAAATAATGTAGAACAGTGTTCACACTGCTACATTGTCAGACCTTCTTCAATCTGTTTAAGCAACTCCTGTCAACTTAAAATGGAAATGACCTTTTTGATTCAGGCAAGCTTTCAGCAATTAATTGGTTGCTGAGGAAGGGGCTTTTTGATGGGTGTGTGCCCTACTTCTTAAAAAAGAAAGATATGCTTTTAATTCAGCTGCTTATAGTGTCCACATTTTTAAACTGTGTTTTTAAACTCATCTTTTCCTCTGTACGTACTTTTCAATACAACAAGAACAAAAAAGGAATCTTATCATATTTGGTAACATGATGAGTGCATTAATCAATTTACTCAAATGCGCTGCTGGAGCACAACGTTCAAGCCTCCGGTGTATAAGCACAGAAAATGACAACTATATTATTAACACTGAAAGTAATAAATTTTCAAAAGGGATCGTGAGCATAAACATCCTGGCAACTTTTTAAAAAGTTAATCTTCCAGTGAGCTGCCTTGAGGCCCATTTTTAGGAGAAAGGTAGAATATAAATCATGTCAGATAAGTGATTAAATAAATTAAATAATTACAGTAATTTAATTAAATATAAATGTTTTCTGTTAGACTCTTTAGAAGGAGAGCCTGGCAAAGACATCCAACTGCTGAGGACTCAAGTCACTAGATACTATTGTAAACTGAAATGTAGAAACTTAGGAAAATTGAAGAATACTATTTGAATAGACACACAGTCTGAAACAGATTTGAAATGGGTCTCTCTCTTTCAACAAAATTCATGAATATATACTTGTTCATATACACACAGATTATTTCAACTAATATCGCATAGTTGTTTAAAAGCATGAATTTCCTTCTAGACAAATCTCTAGCTGAACTGATTTGCTTTATATGATCTGACAACCTAGAATCTCAAAGATTTACAAGAACATTGAGAGAACATGAAGAAATTTATCATGCTACTTTGGATTTGTCAAAGGAAATGAGGTCACCTGTTGTTTCTCCAACTCCTCCCCAAAAGTTGCCTTACCACTGCCAATATATCATGAGAAGGATTGTTGTTGTGTGCTCTCAAGTCACTTCTGACTTACGGCAACCCTAAGGCAACCCTATCATAGGGTTTTCTTGGCAAGATTAATTCAGAGGGGGTTGCCTTTGCCTTCCTCTGAGGCTGAAAGAGTGTGACTTGTCCAAAGTCACCTAGTGGGCTTCCATGGCTGAACAGGAATTCAAATCCTGGTTCCCAGAGCCATACACCAACATTCAAACTACTATATCACACTGGCTCTCAATGAGAAGGATATTAACATAATGTGTGACATAAAATAAGAAAAATAATTATCTTTATTATGAATTCCACACTTCCTGTAGAAATCTCTAATCAGTTATGTGAAGTCTCCCACTGAGGCCAGGGTCAGGGTCACATTTCTCTTAGATTCAGCCAGCATTATAATGGAGCCAGACTCTTCAGAGTAGGTTGCAAAGGACCAGCACTTTTTGATTAGCAGGACAATGACATTGTCTGTCACCCCACCAAGGCTCCCTGTTTTATTTGAGATTAGCTGCTATCCTCCCAGTATCTGGAGGGGAAGAATTTTATCTTCTCAGCAGCAATCAATGGTAAACCCTTTCTATTGTAATACAAGGTATTTTCAGGTTCTTTGGTATTGAGGAAAGCAATTGAGAGCCATTAACTTTACAAAGGTCCTGCTCCTAGTGGAGTTGATAACTACAGTAATTGCAATACTTTGTTGATAAAGATCAATGCACTTGGCTACATTACTAGCCTATATCTGGAAGGCCAAATGATTTACAAGAATAAGCCCTGGCACCCCACTATCCAAGTGGTTACATCTTCAGGGGCTCCCAAGATGATGCATTGACTACAGAACGATAGTGAACTTTATAAATGCAAGTATGACTTCAGTTCTTGTGAATTATAGCACACCAATAATATAGCAAGGCCCAGAAAGATGCACCTTGACAAGGGTGGATGGGTGGAGATTCCTTGAGTTACAAATGGAATATTAATTGAGATACAGTATAGCATAGTGGTTAGAGTGTTGAATTAGCAGAAGGAAAACTGGGATTCAGATATCCACCCTAGGCCTTGAAGTTCTCTGGAGTGGCCTTGATCCATTTCTTCTCTCTATCCTTTGGGACATCTGTAAGAATTAAACTGGAAGGAGGGGACAGAAATTATGTATGGCAAGGGTGAGGAAATTTTAGCACTCTCCCTATTTTGAACCTGGGGACCTGCCAAGGAAAGAAACAATGGTAGCCAATTGAAATAAGTATGGTATCACTCCCTGACACATTGGGAGAGGTGAATTGCCAATGCCCCGACATCAGAGAGCTTAAGAAGCATGACACTACTGTACTCTGTTCATCTGATCAGCCAAACTGCAAAGGTAAAAAGGGATAGCCATAACAATGGCAAAGACAAGGCTGCTTTCCACTAGGGACACATTATTACCCTAGGTGCTGGTTTATTCCACAGGATATCTATGCAAACTCCTTGCCTGCCCCCAATGAAATAAAACAAGCATACAAAAAGAATTGTACCCAGTCGGCAATGTAGTGCTTCAAGATGCTGAAAGTATTAGTGATTCTTATATACTTAAGGCTACTATTATTTCATATTAAAAGCAATAGGAAGGGAAGTACAAGATGCCCTAAAGAAATCTATAGAGGTATTCCCTTTTCCCCAGGGAACATTGGATGTTGTTCAAAGCCACCAAACTTTAAAACGTAAGAGATTGCTAGAAAAGGACAGGCAGGCAGTAGATAAACTGTGTGCCTTATTTCCAACTTATGGTGACTCTAAAATGGGGAAATGGGTATAGATATCAAAAAAGGGGACCTAGAACAAATCAACCCTGATCTCTCCCTAGAACCCAAAATGTCCAAACTGAGGCTGTCATACTTTGGACACATCATGAGAAGATATATGACTCCATAGAAAAGACAATAGGGCTTGGTAAGGTAGAAGGCAGTAGGAAATGAGGAAGACCACATTCCAGATGGATAGACTTGGTCAAGGATGCCATGGCTCTGAGTCTGCACAACCTAAGTAAGGCTGTTGAGGATTGGGTGACTTGAAAGTCTCTCATTCATAGAGTCACCATAAGTAGAAGATGACTTATGACAGTTAACAACAACAAAAATCTTCACAGTACCCCGATGTCTATCAAGAATTCCAAAGCAATGCTGTTAGCATGTTCAGACAGCATTAAGGGTATACATTTATTTGTGAATGAATCCCATTGGGGAGACTAGAGAAGAGAAGTACCATGTTTTTTTGTGGGTTTTTCAGGCTATGTGGCCATGTTCTAGAAGATTTTCTTCCTGACGTTTCGCCAGCATCTGGGGCTGGGATCTTCAAGATCTTACCAATCCCCACATCCCACCTGGGGACTGGAGACAAACTAACTCCCAAACAGCCCAATGAGGACTGAGCATGCTCACTGGACGTAAAATTTGGACTGATTGCTCAGGGTGGGGGCTGAAAACCAAGCCAAAGGAGAAGAGAATGGTGTATCCTGAAAGATGGCTATAAGTTTAGACAAGAGCCCTCTATGCTGCAGCATTTTATCTCAGTTCCAATTTACCCAGAATTACTTGAAGTTGGAAATGAAACCTCTGTACAGGTTGGTTAGATACACAGAGCCTTCAAACTCAGTTGCAAACAGAGTTGCAAACATTATGCCTCGGCCCTGCCATGATGCCCCTCCTACAAAGCCTCATGCAACCCAGTTTATGTAGTCTGAAATCCATGCATCTGGCACATTTATTGTAGATAATTACATTTATTAAAATTAATACTTTTTGAAAACCAAACAATCCCCTGATGCACACCTCAAGGCCCTCTTAGCAGCATGCCACATTTCAGATGTTTAGGTTTCATACTTCAGTCTTGGAACAATGTTTGATTGCCCAAAAGTCATCCCCAGTAATTTTCTCTATTTTAAAAATCAGGTTGTGGTTTTGTTTCATCATGGTAACATGTATCTTATGAAAAGAAGCCTGAGAATTTTTCACCAAATGCTGTTCAAGAATTATATTTCAATCCAAACCTAAGGAGCACTATCCAGCTAAAGTTTTTCCAAGTTCTGTTAATATCAGATAGAAAAGGAAGCAGTGTTTAAGCATGACTGGATTATGCCCAAAGATTAGATCAGATAGCATTATAATCTGATCATTGTTCTTGGGAAGAATGCCTCCCCTCCCCAAATGCAACCTCTTCTTCCTTTTCCTAAGGGCAAGGTACCTGCCAATACTAAAGTTAACTGGTACAATGATTAGGGAAAATCCCAATTTATTTCCTTTTGTTTTATATTTTAAAATGAATTTGTGTACATTTATAAATGCAAAGAGAAACATACATCACAAATAAACAGCGGTGTAAACTGTTGACATTTACTCAGGTTTTTTTGTTTCTTTAGGACTTTCCTTTTAGTCCTGAATTTCTTGTCCTTTTAGATAAAAGGATTTTGATTCATCCCCCCACCCAATGTAAAGGATTGGAATTACATCTTAAAAGTAATTAATTGCACTCATGACCCCAAGGACAAAAAACAGTGTGCTACCATACTAATGTTTGCTAAAATAATTCACTTTCCTGGTTCCCAAAAGTAATTTGTTACCTGTACTGTACTTATATTACAAAATACATTCTCCTCCTGGCCAACTAATCATCCCCTCCACACCCAGAACAGAGAATAAGGTCTCTCCTCTGCTGTGTAATGAAGCCACAACCTGGCTGTAACTACAAAAGTAACAAGATACAGCTGCACTACAACAGGAGAGAAGTTATCCATTGTTAAATTATAATTATAATATGGTTACACCTTTGCTGTTAGAGGTTTTGTTGTTTGTTGTGTGCCTTCAAATCACTTCCGAGTTATGGCAACCCTATCATGGGATTTTATCAGAAAAGTTTGTTCAGAAGGAGTTGCCATTGCTTTCCTCTGAGGCTGAGAGAGTGTGACTTGCCCAGGGTCACTCTGTGGGTTTGCACGGTGGAACAGGGATTTGAACCCTGCTCTCCAGAGTCATAGACCAACACTCAAACCACTACACACCGCTGGCTCCTATTATTAGAGGGGGCAGCACTTAATACAGTACAAGTAATTCACTGTAACTAGCAATGTCTAATATTTGAACCATGAAATGTGTAGAGTGAGAAAGCATGGGAACTTTAAGTAGAAGTATGGGAACACCTCCCTCTTAAAAAAAACTGGTTAAGAAAAAGCAGAAAGCTCCCTGAACTGACCAAACGTGCAGTTTGCTGTGGAACTTGAACTGCTCTTGTTGAATGTCCCAGAGAATCCTGGCATGGATTGAGAGGGAATAAGAAAGTATTTATTCCTCTTGGACAAAGGCGCTTCTGGAAGCAAGCAAGGCAGTGTGGAGAGAATCCGAAGAGAAGCTCTTGTTGTTTTGCACAAACTCAGGATGCACATTTTTAGAGCAGTCATGGAAAGAGGAGGCAGCTTACCTGTCAAATGTTAGAGAAGGGTCAAGCAATACTGTCATCCTGTATTGAAGCACCACACTAAGGAGACACTCCGGCAGGCCCATTTCAAAGCAAGCACACACACAACCATCACTCTAGTAAGTCATACCTCTTGACAGGGTCATGGCTGCCGTCTCTCATTTATGCCCAAGCAGGCAAATCTTCTGAAAGCCAAGCAGAAGGAGTGCTCAGCATGGAGATCAGCAGGATTTCCAATCAACTATCTAACAGAACAAGCAAACACAGATACACACTGCCTTGCACTTTTTGTAGCCATTTATATCACAGCAAAGACTGAAATCTGACACCGGTGCCAAAGAAGGGCCCGGCTAAACCAGACAAAAGGTGTATCTTGATTCTAAATTCAAGTTTCTAGATTCAGATTTAGATAAATTCTAGGGGTATTTTGCAGTTCATTTCTGGCTTCTTTGGCCTGATCTGAACAGCTCCTCTTCACAGATTCAAGAATAGGAATGAAGAATGGTGTTAGACTCCAAATCTCATCTACTACATGCAGCATGGAAAAGATGAAGATGATGGGAACTGTAGTTCAGCAACACTGGAGGGCTTTGTTCTTGCTGTTTGCCTTCAGGTCGTTTCTAAGTCATGGCTACCCTAAGGCAGTGATTCCCAAACTTTGGTCCTCTGGGAGTTTTAGGCCCCATACAGACAAACCAAAATAAAGCTGCTTCAGGTCACTTTGGAGGTATGGTGCTTCAATGATGCATGCATCCTGAGTCCAGAAGCTGTACCAAAGCTGCTCTGCAGTCCTTAGGACTTGAACATGGCTTTGGTGTGGCTTCCGGACTCTTAGGATGCATGCATCATTTTAACAGCATACCTCCAAAGTGACTCAAAGCAGCTTTATTTTGGCCTGTCTGTATGTGGCCTTACACTTCAAGTCCCAGAAGCCCCAACCAGCTTGGCCAACAGTCAGGAATTCTGGGAGCTGAAGTACAAAACATCAGGACCAAAGTTTGGGTACCACTGCCCTATGGCAAATCTATCATGGGTCTGACTGTATAAACACTGCAGAAATAATCCAGTTTGAGACTGCTTTAACTGCCCTGGCTCAATGCTAGGGAATTCTGGGAACCGTAGTTTTGTGAGACCTTTAGCCTTCTCTGTCAGAGAGCTCTGGTGCCACAATCAAGTACAAGTTCCAGGATTCTTTAGCACTGAGCTAGGGCAGTTAAAGAGGTGTCAAATTGGATTATTTCTGCAGTGTGCACTGGATCATAAGCTCAAAAACTAAACTTTGACTAAGTACAGATCATGAGAACGTCTGCCATCGAAACAGAGGAAAACTTTGAAAGAAACCTGAAGGATTTCTCTATTCCCTTTCCACTTGAAGGAACTGACCACAGGCAAAAAAAAGTAGGCAAGGAGCAATTGTTAACAAGAATCAACTTGCTTGTCATCACTCGGGGATAAGTGCGGGGTGAGGGATGGGGTACAGAGAAGAAATGCCAGCATCCACCCGTCACAACACCCAATGGTGTTAAAAGATTTTCAGCGACATTAACCAGAAGACTTGAGGCGGATCAGCAGGTGTGCAGTGAAAGATTAGACTCCAGCCCCACATTCTGGCCGATTAGCTCTGAAAGACATCCTAGAGTCAAGCAAAGTGGTTTCAGATTTCTTCAGTCAACTGCCTTCTGTTTTCTCTAAGCCTGACAAAACCAAGAGCATGGAGTGGCCTCCATGCAGCAGCAGCAGCAGCAGCCTCGCCTTTTGGGAGCAACTGAACTGAGCTAGATGACAAGAAGGACTCTTTAGTTGAGAGATGTCATGCACTTATGTAAGGTGGGATCCCACATGGATATGCCTCTTAAGTTAGGGTGGCTTGACCTACACATTTCGAGGAAGGTTACAGCCAACTGTTCTGCTTCTTCATTCACATGCTGGCATTATGGGGTTGGGTTTTTTGTTGTTGTTTTGGAAAGCATTCAGCTTCTTGGGAATTGATTGTCATCCATTAGCATGGTCTAGTGGTTTGATTATTGGACTAAGACTCTGGAGACCAGGGTTCGAATCCCAGTTCAGCTATGAAACCCATTGGGTGGATTTGGGCAAGTCACACGCTCTCAGCCTCAGGGCAAGGCAATGGCAAGCTTTCTCCGAACAACTCTTGCCAAGAAAACCCCATGATAGGTTCACCTTAGGGGCGCCATAGACTGGAAAGCACCCAACAACAACAAATGTTCTAAAGAATGCTTATTTTCTAACATGTCTGAATTTCCTTAGATATGGACTATTAATTATTGATCTGTCAAAAGCCACAAGACACCTCTGCATGGCCAGCCCTCTCAAACCCACTTCCCAGAAGTCGGTGGGCCTTATTTCTGAGTAGGGATGTTTAGATCAGGCTTCAGGCCTCCTTGAGATCTCCACGACTGCCACGGCTCCAAAAAGGCAGAGAGGCAAATTTAGCGTGGAGAGGAAGAAGAATTTGGCAAACCCCTCGCATGAATTTTATGCTCCATTTGTTCCAGGCTTGGAAAATGCAATCTTGCAAGGGGATAGAAAAGGCTTACCGCTGCCATTTTATGAAGCCCAATAACAGGCTTCTAAAGAGGGGAGCTGCTTTGCATGAACAACACCGAGTTAGGCTTTTGAAAGAAATATGTAGATGAAAATAGAAATAACTGAAAAAGGAAATAGATGAACTGGATCCTCTGCAAAAAAGGCCCTGATCTGAAAAGGTGCTTTCAGGTGGCAATCTTGCCCCTTGGCCTGCTAGGAGGGGGACACACACAGAAGGCTGTATTGGGGGGGAAATCCTATTTCCCCAAAAGAGGCAACCTCCCAAGGGTCCCAATCCCCTGATCTCTCTCTCTCTCTTGCATGTTTTCTCTGCCATTCCTGGATCTGTTAAAGGGACAAGGAGGTGGGTGACTGGACTGCGGTCGTTGCAATTCAGCAGGGCACAGGGCTCTCTGCAGCAAGGTAGCTGGGTTAAACATTGAACCTCCTGGTTAGTGAGGTCCTGCGAGGGACGGAGGAGGAAAGGCAAAGCCAGAGGCTGAAGGAATAAGGAGGGGGGGGTTTCCTCAACAGCCCAGTCCCAGGTCTCTCCAAAGCCTTCCCTTGCCTTCTACACTTGGCCTCCGGCTCCTCCACTCTCCTATAAAGCAGGGGAGGGAAAAGAAGCCCATTTTCACAACGCCACGCACTCTCTCTGTGTTTGAAAGCAAAGGATCCCAACCCTGTAAAGGGGCTAGGAATTGGTCCCTTTTCACACACACACCCAGCGAAGCCTACAATCGATCTCTTTTCCCTTTTAGACTCTCCAGGTCTCTGTCCTGCCCTTCCGTCCTTCTTTCCTTCCTTCCCAGGAGGGGGGGCATCAGATGGGGAGGGGGCTAAGGGTGAGGCCATGCCAGGAAAGGGGACCCCCCCCCAAATCCTCCTCTTGCCTTGGCCCACCTGCCTGCCCTCCCTCTCTTAGGGGAAGGGGTTCAAGGCTCTCCATCCCTCCCCCCAAATGCCTCTCTGCAGCAACTGGAGCCCCAGAGACTCCTTACAGGGGGGGGCAGACCCTGGGGGTCCCCCTCCCCGGTTGAGGGAGAAGGGAGCCAAGGGCCCAGGGCGGGGAAGGCAGGGGATGCTGGGCTTTCCTAGGAGATGGACAGCAAAGGACATTTTCCTCCCCCCCGACCTTCCTTCCTTGGAAGAGAGCCCCTCTTCTCCAGGAGGGGCTGGGGAGGGGGCAGTGGCCTTTTCTAGATTCTCCAAGGATCGCCTTTGAAAACCCACCCCGCCGAGCAGTGACACTGATGTATTTACATTTAATATAAATACAAATCCCTGCTTCTTAGTCCTGCTCAGAATGGAGGACATCTTGGGATTCCTCCCGGACGGAAAGGAGAAGCTCAGGGCACTCCTAGAAGTGTCAGCTCCTGCTTCTGGGTCATGACCTCAGAATGGAGGACGTTTGGAGATCCCTCCCGGACAGAAAAATCAAAGTTTAAAAATAAGTATCAATGTCTATGTCGACGCTTCTGCTCAGAATGGAGGATCTTTGGGGATTGCTCCTGGACAGAAGGATGGAAGGTGTGGCCTGTCCGGGAAAAGGAGGACATGCTCAGTCCCACTGCCCTCCCCCCCCAAAAGGGACCCTCTCGATTTACCTGGAATAATCCAGTCCGGATCATCTCTCACCCGGCGAGTTAATCCTAAATCCGAGCTGGGCGGGTGGACCTGCGAGGCGAGGAGTCAGTCAACCAATAATAATGACGTTGATGATGATGATGATGATACATAAATAATAATAGTAATAACAAGGGGGAGCTGGAAGCCCTCCTCCCTTTCCCTCCCTTCCCTGGCTTCTCAGGGAAAGAGACCTGCAGCAAGCGCAGCAGCAGCGCTGTCAGCCGCCGCTTCGCGATTGCAAAGCCTGGGAAAAAATGGCTTATTTTATGAATGGGAGGGCAAAGCCCCCCTCTGCGCATGCCCGTCCTCGCCAATTCTATGAATGGCTGGGCACGGCCCTCCCCGGGCGCATGCGCGGCTCGGAATTTATGAATGGGGGGCCGGAAGGGAACTTGTTACGAGGGTTCGAAAAGGTGGGGGTGAGAGAAGGGTTTTTTTATGAATGAAACTGGGTAGCTGCCCTCCACTGCGCATGCGTACAGAGAGAAGGCGAGAGAGACCTTCACACACAATCTATGAAGGCAGGTGAAGCCAGCGTGGCGTCGTGGTTTGAGCCTTGGGCTCCAGACTCCGGAGAACTGGGTTCGAATCCCGGCTGGGTCTCTTGGGCGAATCACGCTCCGCCTCAGAGGCAGAATTCAACGATATAGCCATGTTAGTCTGTGGAATCAGTATGTAGAGAGATCTTGTAGCACGAAAGAAAGAAGTTGGCAGCTTTCCTATAGACTTCAGTCCATTTCCTCAAATGCATTTGGATATAATAATGATAATATTAATCTAGAGAGATCTTGTAGCAGCTTTGAGACTCACTGAAGTAAAGCTCTCCCAATACAGGGAGAGGCAGGATATAAATAAATATTATTATTATTATTATTATTATTATTATTATTATTATTATTATTATTATTATTATTATTATTATTAAAGAAGTTGGCACCATCAGCTTTCCTTAACTTCAGTCTGAAGTCTAATGCATCTGAGGAAGTAGACCGAAGTCTATGGAAGAAGCTCATGCTGCCCATTTCTTTCCTTCAGTGAGTCTCCAAGGTGCTCCTGCAAGATCACTCTCTGCCTCAGAGTCACACTCTCTCAGCCCCCCTCTGAAGAAACCTTGCCAAGAAAACCCCAGGATAGGTTCACCGCCTGAAGTCAGAAAAGACTGGAAGGCAACACTGCAACAAAAACAACAACGAAAAGGAGGGAGTGGATGGGATCTTAGGAGAGAAAGGCAGGGAGGACCGAAGGTGGTGGTGGTGGGAATGTGGGGGGTAAGGACCAGTTCCCATGGGACTGTGGACCCATGACCTCTTATGGGATACGCTGCCTCCAAGAGCATTGGAGGAGTCTCTGGCTGGATGGCCATCTCTTCGGAGGCCTTGGAGGGCAGAATGGGGTTGAATGGATGGCCCTTGGGGCTCCCTTCCAGCTCTAGGAGCCTATAAAGCCTACCTTACAAGGTTGTTGTGGGAGTTAATCACAAGACAATTACTACACAAGAATGGCCACCTTTTAGCAGCTTACAATAAAAATAACCCTATCCTGGGATTTTCTTGGCAAGGTTTCTTCAGAAGGGGGCTGAGAGAGTGTGACTCTGAGGCAGAGAGTGATCTTGCAGGAGCACCTTGGAGATTCACTGAAGGAAAGAAATGGGCAGCATGAGCTTCTTCCATAGACTTTGGTCTACTTCCTCAGATGCATTAGACTTCAGACTGAAGTTAAGGAAAGCTCATGGTGCCAACTTCTTTAATAATAATAATAATAATAATAATAATAATAATAATAATAATTCTTTTTCTTCTTCACACCATCTACACAAATCCAGTTTGACACCTCAGGGACTGCCCCGCAATGGTTTGAATCCTGGCTTGGCTATGGAAAGCTACTAGGTGATCTTGGGCAAGTCACTCTCTCTCAGCCTCAAGAGGATGGCCGTGGGACAAACCCCCTTCTGAAGAAACTGGCCTAGAAAACCCCAGGATAGGTTTGTCTTAGGGTCACCATAAGTTGGAAACGATTTGAAAACACACAACAATAACTGCCCAGGCTCAGTGCTGTGGACCTCTGGGATTTGTAGTTGGTCGAGCTGTTTAGCCTTCTCTGTCAGAGAGCGCCGGTGCCACAATCAACTACAGTCCCCAAGATTCCGTAGCATGGAGCCATGGCGGTTAAAGCGGTGTCAAACTGGAATAATTCTGCAGTGTGGAAGCAGCAACTTGTGTCTTCTCCCCTCCCCATAGAAACAAGGCTGCTATTTTTGGCTGGCTTCCTTCTCCAGGGCCTCTTTCTTGATTTCTCCCCAAAGGTCAATACAGTGAGGGAGGCACAAGAAAACCTCACTTTCCTTCCTTTTCATTGCTTTTTATAGATGCCCTCTAGATGGTGTTTTTTAAAATCAAACAAGCCCTGGCTTTAAAGTTAAATGACGGGTTTATTTTGTGTGCATGTGTGTGTGAGAGAGATGAGAAATGACCTTCGCTTCAGCCAGCAAAATGTCTTGAGTCAACTGTGATTTCAGTTTGAGATACATAGGACATTCGAGAATTTGGAAATGGTACTTTTTAAGGACTAGAACTCCCAAGTCTTTCCCAAGGTAGAGAGCAATCTTCAGTTCTGTTTGAATTCTTCAGCAAGAGCCAGGCTGCATCCACACTGCAGAAATAATCCAGTTTGACACCACTGTCACTGCCATGTGACAGTGCTGTGGAATTCTGGGCACTGTACTTTTGTGAATCATTTAGCCTCTCTCAGAGGGCTCTGGTGCCATAACAAATCCTTGGAATTCCACAGCATTGAGTCATGGCAGTTAAAGTGGTGTCAGATTGGATTATTTCTGCAGTGCAGATGCAGCCCCAGAGAACTAGAAACACTCTCACACACCCTCTGAATTGTATTTGAGAGCCAGCATGGCGTAGTGGTTTGAGTGTTGGACTATGACTCTGGAGATCAGGGTTCGAATCTCTGCTCAGCCATGGAAACCCACTGGGTGACCTTGGGCAAGTCACATTCTCTTGGCCTCAGAGGAAGGCAAAGGTAACCCCTCTCTCAACAAATCTTTCCAAGAAAACCCTCTGAGGGACTCACATTAGGGTCATCATAAGTTGGAAATGGCTTGAAGGCACACAACAAGACAACAGAAGTAGAACCCACACAATGAGCTTCTCTGCCTGAAAGGTTTTTCCTCAACTTTCCAGGTGGCATTAGCCCAAAGCTCTGTTTCCCAATATTGAGAAGATGAGACATCTAAATGAATATAAGAATAAAGGTAATAGCAATAGCAATCATTCTCCTTATCATCATAATGATAATTATCAGGCTTTGGGTTAATTCTTTTGCCCATTCTTTCCCCTCTAGTAGTGAGAAAAACAGCATTAGCTCAAACTGTCCTGGGTCAAATCCCTGACATTTAGCAAGGGAAAATTTATTTGAAACCTCCCAGCCTAGAAATCCGCTGAGCACACAGCATGAAGAGGGTAGAACCACATGATAGATTTTCCTTAGGGTGGCCATAAGTCAGAAACAACTTGAAGACAAAAAACAAGAACAGCAAAACTTTCCATCCCCAGCTGATGATGCTCTGTCAGATGGGGCATCTGGAGACAGGGAAGGCTTTGTGGACATGGAGGTCAGGAGAGATAACAGAACTGCTCTACCAGCTATTCTCTTGGTTGGTCCTAAAGGATCAATAAAAGCATGAAAGGAGCAAGGGAAGGAAGGGTTCAATACACAGAGTTTCCACTTCCTGAGTTCCAGGCGTGAGTAGTGTGAGTTACCATCTGAGCCATAGCTTAGTGGTAGAGCAGACATTGGATGCATGCTACACACGTCAGTTCCATCTTGGGCATTTTTAGTTAAAGAGAGCAAGAAGTGGGTGGGGAAAATCCCTGCCCTTGAGACCTATTCATAGGCAAGGCTGGGCCACTATTCCAACTTAGCCCAAGGCCTATGAATAGGTCTCAAGGGCATGTGTTTTAAGCAAGGACTATAAGAGAGGAGGGGAGTTCTGGAGCACAGCTGGGGGGGGGGGATTACTTTTCTTGGTTGACAGCTCCCTGAATTTCTCCTAGCCATGCGGTGGATTCTAGCAACCATGGTTTTTCTTTTTTATACCCAAATTTCCAGATTCTGCTCCAGGGAAACGTGCTGTTATATCAGATTCTAGTACAGTTAGACCTCCTTATCCCATTCTAAAAAGCAAAGCTTGATTTTGCCATTTTTATATGGGGGACAGCATTTTACAATGCCACTGCATTTAATGGGTTTTAATCACCTGCTGTTTTTGGGATTCATGTGGGGTCCAGGAACTAAACCCCAGAGGATACCAAGGGCTCACTGTAGAGTCATCCCCCTGGTGCAAATAAAAATGATGCATAGACCTCTGAACTTTGTCTTGGGCATCTCCAGCCAAATTCTGACTGCAATGTTGACAGAAGCACACCACTACTTTGTGCTTGATTCCAAGCTTCACAGTTTGAAAAGGGGAAAAAAACCTCACAGGATACACCATCCTTTTATCCCCTCCATGGCTGTTTGATGCATTATTGAATGTTTGTGCCATCCCACAGGAAGGAGAGGTGTGGACTGGGAGACTGTATAGGTCACTGCATGGGAGCTTGAAACCTGGAAATGCACCTCTAGTATCATGGGCAGTAGGTGCCATATTGTCTGCAGTTTTCCCTGTTATGGCAAATAAAATCAAAACAAATGGGAAAAACAGCATATTGAAGGGTTTCTATTTCTGTACAATATGTGAACCAAGTCTTGATGACTTCCTGGGATGCAACAGTGTTTTCATTTTACAAATACAGTATACGTTCCACTCTTACATACGTAGATTAAATCTCTAGTTTTTCCTTCTACCTCACTAAACACCTGGTACTCGTATCCTCTTCTGCCTTACTCATGTCTGATTCTCCCTGCTTTTTTTGCATAGCCAACATGAGCTGTATGTTTAATTTCCTTCCTTCCCTTGCAGTCCATTTCTTGGACTTTGCCTAAAAACAAACATGCACTCTTCTGTAAACAGTTTCTTTTAGGTAATATCTCTTAATCAAAAGTTGGAATTTGAGCCTGACTGGGTTATATCTAGAACTGGCAAGGAATTTCCCTCTCCTCTGCCATCAACAGCATTGTGCTGAACCACATCCCTTACATTACCCTGCTAATTTTAAGCCACAGATGTCTACTATCTGGACCATTTGCTCTAAACCCCTCCTCCCCAACCATCCATGTTCTTCCATCCTTTCTGCAAATTCTCTTCTCTTCTTTTCATTCAAACAGCCCTCTGATGAAATTCCTTAGCTCCTGTTTTGGTCATGACCTAGAGGCACTGCTTTTACACAGCCAGTCCCAGCCCAGTGCCATGCTGGGTGATGATGGGAGTTGTAAACCAACACATCTGGAGGACATGGGAATAGGATGGTTGTTTCAATGACAATTTCCAAGCACTGTAATTCTCCATGAAATCTTTAACATCTCTATAGGTACCCATTGATTTTGACACATGATAAATGGTATGGTAGGTCTTAAATACCCTAAAGGCACCACATCATCTGATCTTGGAAGCTAAGCAGGGTCAGCCCTGGTTAGTACTTGGATGGGAGACAACCAATGAATACCAGGTGGTGTGGGCTATATTTCAGAGGAAGGAACTGGCAAAACCCACCTCAGTACAGTCTGCCTTCCCTATCCACAGATTCTTAATCCATGGATTCAAGCATCTTTAACTTGAAAAAATATTATATATATATATATATTCCGAAAAGCAACTCTCAATTTTGTAATTTTTATATAAGGGACAGCATTTTACTATGCCATAGTATACAATGGAACTTGAGCATCCATGGATTTTGGTATCCACAGGGAATCCTGGAACCAAACCCCTGTGGATACTAAGGGCCCACTGTATTCCTGTCTTAAGAAAACCTTGTGAAATTAATGGAGTCTCTATAAGTTGACTGTCCGTCCATTGAAGTTCTGATGGCAACTTTCCAGTGTCCCATAAATAAAATAATGATGATGTAGCCTCTCACTTCCAGTTGCTGATTTATGCAAAAAATGTGTGGGTCCATTCAACAGAATCCTGGAGCTTATAGGCGTGTTACAGACTGCCCAGAAGGGGCAGTCTCGCGCCGCTGCCGGTTGCTCGGCGAGGGATCTGCAGCAGCCAAACCATGCGGCTCCCTCACAGAGCAAAAAGAAGCCCCAAAATGGTGCTTCTTTCCGCGGTGCAGATATGACGCTGTGAGGTGCCAATGGCACACTCAAAGTGTCATATGTGCTGCGCGACATGCAGATGCAGCACGTCCGCTACGTAAAGATGGCGGCCCCCATGTGGAACGGGTGCCACCATTTTGTATGGACTGGGCCCGTATTAGGGTTAGGGGTGTCCGGAAGGGACGCCCCTTTCTAATCCTAATACGGATCCAGTCCATACTTTATGCCCATTTGTAATGGGCCATAGTTTGGCAAGGTATTTAGAAACTTTTGCTAGAAAGGTCTAGTGCTCTAGTTCAGTAAGGAGAACACTGGAGCAACCCAGTAGAAAATTCCAAGAACTTCCCCATACTAAAAATCCGAAAGCTCCCTGGGATGACCTTTAAAGTTGTAACAGGTGGCTATAATTGTGTAATATATACTTTAAAGCATTAGTTCAGACCTCTCTTGGTAGCTATTTGCTAGATGATGAGATGCTTCCCTATCCTTTCATTGTCATGCATCTTCTACTCCCATTTTTTATGGTTGGAAATATTTTTTCTTTGAAGAAAGCATATGGCAGGGAGTACAGCTGAAATTATTATTTAGTGAAGGTTTGTAAGGAATTTTCCCTCTGTATACCCAAAGGTTATATCAGACCTTTGTGCATAGACGGAAGTTCCATGGATAAGATTTCACATTTCAGCTACCCTGATGTATGTGTCTGAATTTAATGAGAAAGGAGCATACTGCAGACCTTGCTAAATGAGTAACTTGTAGACAGCAATGAAAAATGTTTTCAGTGAGTTGGCACTACCACCAGTTCATCCCAACAGATCAGTAATTTAACATGTGAGTCATTTAGTGCCTCTGTTGTCTTGACAGCAGCAGCATCCCTCCTCTTGAATAAATGGCCTTCATCATAGGAATCCAGCTGGTAAAATGACCCTGAAGACATGGTGGCTCCTCACCGTCTGACTTGTACTTGGCAATTATACTCAGCACTCCTGAAACTGGACCTGGTGCTTGGCCACCAGAGTCAAAGTCCATCAGTTACAATGCTGGGGGAGGAACAGAGTCTCCAAGAACGATTTCTAACCGGAATGGCCATCCTCCATTGTTAGCTTATCTAGTTCCCACAGCGTATTGTATTACCTGTTCTATTCAACACTCTGTTCTAAATAATTACAAGCCTCTCTCCAAGCAAAACACTTGGAAAGTTTTTTTTCTTGAGAGGGAGGGGGCATGCGTTTAGTTACTCATAAGCTTCCAGAATGGAGAACCAGTGTGGAGTAGCGGTTTGAACGTAGGACTAGGTCTCTGGAGATGGAGGGGGGTTCAATTCCCAGCTCAGCCATGAAACCCACTGGGTGACTTTGGGCAAATCATACTCTCTCAGCCTTAGGTTGACAACAAATTTCCAAGAAAACCCCATGACAGTTTTGCCTTAGGGTCACCATAAGTTGGCAATGATTTGAAGGCACACAACAACAGCAACATAGCCTCCAGTGGTTGTGTTTCTATAACATTGGCTTGGGGAGTCCAGTCTGCTGTGTGTGTTACATTGCCTGTCAACTTACAGAGACTCCATAAATTTCATAGGGTTTTCTTAGGCAAGGAATACTCAGAGGTGGTTTTGCTAGTTCCTTCCTCTAAAATATAGCCTTCAGCACCTTGTATTTATTGATAGTCTTCCATCCAAGTACTGTACTGTACTAACTAGTACAGCCATTCAAGTATTGACCCATTTAGCTTCCAAGATCAGATGGGATCTGGTGTCTTTAAGCTATTTAGGGATGTTACAGTAGGAGTGTTTTTGTTTTGTTTTTGGTGTCTCAGTCCTAAACAACATAGCTAGTAAGAAAGGATAAAAGGAGTTGTGGTTCTGTTACTTCTGGAGGATTGCAGTTTCCCCCTTTTTGATTTAAACAATCATATAGAAATGTAGCCTTTTGTAACTCTCATGTTTGATTTTCAATTGGCCTAAAGTTTTTAACTTCAAACACATTTATAGAGATTTTCAAATGTTTCCCAGCTAACCAATTAATTTTTTGGCTTTCTAATTATTGTATGTATGCATGTGGATTGCAAGGGTCAAGGTATGACAGTTTCATTTTAACCATCTTGGTTTCCAGGGAAATCTCAGGCCTGATCTGTTTTAAGACCCATGTTTGTGTTTTTGGCCATCCACAGTATCCTCAGCACTCTTCTCCATCACCACATCTCAAATGAATTTATTTCCTTTTTATCCATTTTTTTAATTGTCCAGCTCTTGCATCCATGTGTGATGTACGTGTTATGTGCATTCAAGTTGCATGTCAACTTATGGTGACCCCATGGATTCTATAGGAGGGTTTTCTTAGGCAAAAAGTACTCAGAGGCAGTTTTGCCAGTTTCTTTCTCAGAACTATAACCTACAGTACCTGGTATTCAAACCCAATTCAAAAAGAATATTGAGAAACTGGAGCGTGTCCAAAGGAGGGCGACTAAAATGGTGAAGGGTCTGGAAACTATGCCCTATGAGGAACGACTTAGGGAGCTGGGGATGTTTAACCTGGAGCAGAGAAGGTTAAGAGGTGATAAGATAGCCCTGTTTAAATATTTGAAGGGATGTCATATTGAGGAAGGAGCAAGCTTGTTTTCTGCTGCTCCAGAGAACAGGACCCAAACAATGGATGCAAGCTACAGCAAAAGAGATTCCACCTCAACATTAGGAGGAACGTCCTGACAGTAAGGGCTGTTCTACAGTGGAATACACTCCCTCGCACTCCCTCGGAGTGTAGTGTACTCTCTTTCCTTAGAGGTCTTTAAACAGAGGCTGGTTGGCCATCTGGGGATGCTTTGACTGAGAGTTCCTGCATGGCAGAAGGGGCTTGGACTGGATGGCCCTTGGGGTCTCTTCCAACTCTGTGATTCTATGATTCTATTCATTGGCAGCCTCCCATCCAAGTACTCACCAGAGCTGATTCTGCTTAGCTTCCAAGACCAGAGGGAGGGTCTGGTGCCTTTAGGATATTTAGATCTTTCTGACCTCTATACAATTGGTAAACTGCCTCTGAACATCAAGCCCCATTTAGCCACTACTATCCTCTACCAGTTTTATCATTTTCTTTGTAAAGCATTCTAAGGTCACAGTCATGATAACTTTTTGTGGCAACAATTTCCATAGATGAATTATGAACTGGGAGAAGTATCTGTTTTGTCCTGAATCTACTGCCAGATGGTTTTGTTGGATAAATTGATAAACTTCTAGAATTATGAGAGACAAAACAGTTCAGTCTGTTGCTTCTATTTCACTTGGATGCCCTGATTTTAACCCCCCCCCATGCTTGTTGCATTTTGCTATTGAATTCTATAGGGTGGGAAACGTGGAAGCAGCAGGCAATAGACTGAACTACAAAACAGCGACTGGAAAGAACTTTCAGTACACTTGAGGTTAGAATGTATAATTCAGGCATTTTATCGGAAGCATTTGCCTCTGGTCTTCAATTAGCCAAGTGGGTATACAGATTTTTAAAAAACCACCAAGCTGAAGGCTTTTTAAAGTACTGTAAAAACATTTTATGGTATAGAAATTGGATATGGTGCTGTCTGGGTCTGTTGCGCTAGGTTAACTGACCTCCCCTCCTTTTAGTTGTAAAACTTTGCTGGAATTTTGCTTCTAACATTTTCAATATAGATGAAGGCTCCGAGTAAGAATGGGAAACAGCAGATATTGTATTTCCAAATAAACACAGTTAGGATTGAGCAATAAAGCTAATATTTACAGAACACTTACTCGAAAGTAAAAACCACACAATTGGTGGGATTTCTTTGCTAGTAAAGAGGCTAAAACCAAAGTTAATCATGTGTATAATACAAGACAATTAAGTCTGGCTTCAGGGAACCCAGAAAAGACAGTTGCCTCACTGAAGATTTTGGTTAGTGTTATTAATCTGTATACATGGAGGAGAGGGGGATTGATTTGGGACTAACTCAATTTGGAGAAACTAGAAGATATCCATTCAGCTGCATTTTAAATTAAAATACACAAATGACCTGCAACAAAATGATGCAGTGCGGAAGGCTTCTTCATGGTTAGGGTTTAAGCCCGTATTGCAGAAATAGTCTAGTTTGATGCCACTTCAACTGCCATAGCTCAGTGCTATGGAATTTGGGGAATTGCAGTGTGTTGTGGCACCAGAGCTCTCTGACAGAGAATGCTCAATGTCTCACAAAACTACAGTTCCACAGCACTCAGCCATGGCAGTTAAAGTGGCATCAAAAGGGATTATTTCTGCAGTGCAGATGCTGCTCAGGCCTCTTTCAGGAAAACCTCATTCCATGCTCCTCCCTGATTTTCTATCTTCACCATCCACCTATAGATATTCTGCATCCTGGGGTTACTGAGCACATTCAGTTCTCAATCTCACTGGACTGTTGTGAGGTTCCTAAAGTTTGGAAAAGTTACTTTTTTGCATGTCCCGCTCGGTGGCCATGCTGGATAGGGGATTCTGGGCATTGTCATCCAAAAAAGTGTGGAGACACTTCCTCCATTTATTTATTTATTGGCTAGTTCTGCAAAAACTGGATTTCCCTGCTGACTAGTTTTCTCCTGTGGGTGAGTGGCACCACTTTGGTTGCAAAGGCCTCTGCACTAGGAAAATAAGTGCCCTCTTAGCAAACAGAATTTTAAAGGTGGAAACTCATCTGATTTTAATTGTCTGTGCTTAAAATTAATCACTACCAATTGCAACAGAATTTACTTGCAAGTGAGAAGGCAGGGCTGCTTGGAAGAAAAATCCTTGGGATGAAATGTGACTCGGCTTTTAATCAAGCAAGATCCATAAAGTGATATATTGGAACAGCCTCATCCATTTCTGTAGGTTTTATTTCCTAATAAAGGCCACAGTTAAGGCTGGCCTGGAAAAGAAGTCAGTAAGTGAGATGAGAGGAAACTATACAGAGGGACGTGAAAGCTCTTTGGCTGCATCCACACTGCAGCATTAATGAAGTTTGACATGGCTTTAACTGCCTTAGCTCAATGCTATGGAATTCTGGGATTTGTATATTTTCAAGATATACAAATAGCCTTTTTAGTCAGAGAGCTCTGGTGCCAGAACAAACTACAAATCCCAGGATTATTTAGAATGGAGCCATGCCAGTTAAAGTGGAGTCAAATTGTATTAATTCTGCAGTGTAGCAGCAGCCTTCTTCTCAGATGCACCTATAGCACCTTTTGCTTTATAAGCAGCACCAAAGATACATTTCCTGATATGTGTGCATGTATGTATGAGAATGAAGTATTGTAATCTCACTTCTTCTAGTTATATATCCTATTTATCCTTCAGCTCAGTGGGATTTTAACCTAGTTATGTCTCCAGATGTTACCTGCTTTAGTGGAATAACAGCAGTACAGTCCTAAATTTTGTTACTCAGAAGTGACCAGTTAAGTACTAAACCCTTCCTGTATCTATTCAGAATTCCACTATTTCAATACTCCAAAAAATGGGGAAGGATGTGCATAATAAGATTACAGCCCAATCTGGGGATTAATGGGAGCAAAATGAGGACAAAAATAAATCCTCCCCATCAATTTATTTCAGTCCTCGAAGGTCCCCTTGCAGTAACATAAAACTGGTCTTTCCTGGCCTTAATACCCTCCAACCATGAGATCCCATCTGATTTTGGAAGTTAAGGAGGGTCAGCCCTGGTTAGTCCTTGAATGGGAGAACGCTAATGAAGACCAGGTGCTGTAGGCGATATTTCAGAGGAAGGAACTGGCACAAACCACCTGGGAAAATTCCTTGCCTAAGAAAAACCTGTGAAATCCATGGGGTCTCCATAAGGTGACTTGAAGGCACACACATAGACATTTTAAAGTAGTTTAGGTATCCAAAGATAAAGGGGAGGCCAGGTTACCATGAGAATTCAGGCAGGCTGCTGAAAATCATGACAGGGTGGCTTTTATATGGAGTATGTTTTAGATTATGTTTTTTTAAATTTGTATAAGTTTTTAATTTTAAATTTATATTGTTTTCAGTAGGTTATTTTAATTGTTTTTAAAGTGTTTTTATCCTGTGAGCCAACCTGGGTCTCTTTTTGGGATAAAGGTGGCATAAAAATGAAAATAATAATAAAAATATAATGATGATGATGATGATGTGAAGACAGCAAACATTTTTTTCCAGTTTTCAGCATTTCACTCTGCAATGCAAAGGGTTAAGGAACAAAAAATTAATTTAAAGGAGGCCCTGAGTTCTTACTGGGGTGAGGGAAACAATGCTAGTGTGGCCTAGTGGTTCAAGTATTGGACTAGACCTCTGGGAAGCCAGGGTTTGAATCCCTGCTCAGCCATGAAAACCCACTGGGGAGACCTTGAGTGAGTCACACTCTCTCAGCCTCAGAGGATGGCCATGGCAAAAAATAAATAAATAAACCCTCTGAAGAAGAAAACCCCAGGATAGCTTCACTGCCTTGGGGTTGCCATAAGTCGGGAAGAAGGCACACAACAACAACCTGGGCAACTGAGGGGCATGTGTTTGGGGGTGCTTGTGGGTCTGGGCTGGGGTGTCCTGGTCACTGGGACTGGGTCTCCTTGCAAGGCCTTCTCCGCCTGGCCCAGACCTCACAAAAGGACAAGATGTTGTTAATTTGTAGCCAAAGACCCAGAGGAAATGAGGGTTTATTCCCTCCCAATAGCCCCCCTCCTGCCTCCTCCTCCATCCCTGCACCACCACCACCCTCTTTGCCTTTCCAAGAATTTCTCCAACACCACTTGGCTTTGCAATGCCCAGATTGCTTTGTGTGGGAGGCAATGCCTTGTCACCTTTGCAATGCCTCCTGAATAATCCAGAATAAAGAGGAGGGAAGCAGGTTGTGGAGTCATTGCCTCCATCCCCACTGGTCCCCACCCCACTGCAGAAATAACCTGGTCTGAGACTTCTTGAACTGCCCTGGCTCAGTGCTAGGGAACCTTGAGGAACCTTTAGTGGGGCACCAGAGCTCTTTCTGACAGAGAAGGCTCAGTGTCTCACAAACACCCAGAAACCCCTAGCACTGAGCCAGGGCAGTTCAAGCGGTCTCAAACTGGGTTATTTCTGCAGGGTGTTTTGGACCCTAATGGACCTACTCCAATGTACCAATGTCAGCTTCAAAATGATAATAATAATAATGATAATGATAATAATGTCAGCTTCAAAATAATAATAATAAGGTCAGTGTACCAATGTCAGCTTCATAATAATAACAATAACAATAATAGTAGTAATATCAATGTACCAATGTCAGCTTCAAAATAATAATAATAATAATAAACCAATGTCAGCTTCAAAATAATAGCCACAACAACAACAGCAACTTGCAATATTAAATGCCTATTTTGTTGCATGTTTACTTTCCTAGGAATTTAGGAAAGTTTTTGGTTCAAATGTTTAAAAAATTAAATCAAGATATCAAGATTTTTGTGGGTTTTTTGGGCTATGTGGTCGTGTTCTTGAAGAGTTTATTCCTGATGTTTCACCAGTAGCTGTGGCTGGCATCTTCAGAGAATACTGACATGGAAGAGAGTGGGTATCAAGATAGTTGATGTTCAAGCAATCTAAGCAGCTACATGGTGATGATGAAATGCCTTTGTTTGTTTTTGTGTTTGTTGTGTGACTTCAAGTAGACCACAAGTTGAACATGAGTCAACAGTGTGATGCGGCAGCTAACAAGGCCAATGCGATTTTAGGCTGCATCAATAGAAGTATCGTATCTAGATCCAGGGAAGTAATAGTGCCACTCTATTCTGCTCTGGTCAGGCCCCACCTGGAATATTGTGTCCAGTTCTGGGCGCCACAATTCAAAAAGGACATTGAGAAACTGGAGCGTGTCCAAAGGAGGGCGACTAAAATGGTGAAAGGTCTGGAAACCTTGCCCTATGAGGAACGACTCAGGGAGCTGGGTATGTTTAGCCTGGAGAAGAGAAGGTTAAGAGGTGATATGATAGCCCTATTTAAATACTTGAAGGGATGTCATATTGAGGAGGGAGCAAACTTGTTTTCTGCTGCTCCAGAGACTAAGACCCGGAGCAATGGATGCAAGCTACAGGAAAAGAGATTCCACCTCAACATTAGGAGGAATTTCCTGACAGTAAGGGCTGTTCGACAGTGGAACACACTTCCTCGGAGTGTAGTGGAGTCTCCCTCCTTGGAGGTCTTCAAACAGAGGCTGGATGGCCATCTGTCGACGATGCTTTGATCTGGATTTCCTGCATGGCAGGGGGTTGGACTGGATGGCCCTTGCGGTCTCTTCCAACTCTATGATTCTATGATTCTATGATTCAAGTAATTTCCGACTAATGGCAATCCTAAGGGGAACCTATCTTGGGGTCTTCTTGGCAAAATTTGTTCAGAGGAGGTGTGCTATTGCTTCTCTTGAGGCTGAGAGTGTGTGACTTGCCCAAGGTCACCCAGTAGGTTTACATGGCCCAGCAGGAAACCAAACCCTGGTCTCCAGAGTCATAGTCCAATACTCAAACCATGCTGGTTCTACCATTTTACTCCAGTAGATTTGTTTATTACTAATCATTTGCCATTTATGAAGGAGTGAAAGGTTTGGCGGACTGACCCAACAGCCCTGGAAAGAACCAGAAGATCAGCTTAATATGCAAAATGTGCTGCCTTCAAACACTTGTGGGATAGAAGGATTAATTCAACATACTCTTCAGAGCAATTGGACGTTATGTTATACAGTCAGTGCTCTGTTTCCACAGATTCCTCATCCGCAGATTCAACCATCCACATCTTGAAAATATTTTTTAAAACATCAATTCCAAATAGCAAGCCTTGATTTTGCCATGTTTGGCCATAAAACCCACTGAATGACCTTGGGCAAGGCACACTCTCTCAGCCTCAGGGGAAGGCAACAGCACACCTCCTCTGAACACATCTCAGCAAGAAAACCCCTGGATAGGTTCACCCCAGGGTTGCCATAAGTCAGAAATGACTTGAAGACACACAAACACACACACTCCTGGAGTCTAACCAGTGCTCACCCCACTAAGCCATGTTGGTTCCTGACTAAAAGATGTTAAATGGCCAACATGGGGGGGGGGGGATGAAAGGGGAAAGGATGTCCATGATTGCCAGCTTTGTCCTCAAAGAAACCCGAGTGACATTTTCAAACACAGGCTGAAATATGCCATTGGCAGGACCGGAAATATTCCCGGTTGCTTCATCTCCTCTTTTTCATTGCCACTGAAAATAGTCACAAAGAGCTGAATCACTGTGGGCGATGCTGACATCAAAGCTACAAAACCAGAAGGGGAGAGGGAGAGGGAGAGGAAATCCCTGCACTGGACAGGAAATGAGAAAGGATGGACTGTATCTCTGCTCAGGGCCCCATGGGAAAAGAAAGGCTCTCTGGTGTGTTGTCAAGCCCAGGGCTGGACTCCTCTTTCCATTGCTAACTAAGCCCCGGGGGATGCTCAGATTGCAAAGATCCTGTGTGCAGCTGCTGCTCCAGACAAGAGGGGCAGGAAATGCACAATGCTGATTCATCTGGAGTAGGAGAGCCACAGCTGAGCATCAGCCTTTGCTTTGCAAAGCTTTGCACAAAATCTGAGGCTAAGGAAGGGGGGGGGTACACTTAGGCTGCATTCACATTGCTGAAATAATGCTGTTTGACATCATGTTAACTGCCATGGCTCAAGGCTATGGAATTTTGGGAATAGTAGTTTGTTGCTCTGGTGCCACAACAAACTACCCTTCCCAGAATTCTTGAGCCATGGCAGTTAACGTGGTGTCAAACCGCATTATTTCTGCAGTGGTGAATGCAGCCTTAGACTGAGCTTCAAAATATTGGCTGGAATCCTGTTGATTCGGCTGCATCTGTGCTACAAAAATAATAACAACAACAATTATTATTTCTTACCTGTCTCTCCCCATGGATTGAAGCAGGGAACCACAACAAATCAATCATTAACATCATCAGTTAAACCACATGAATTAAAACATGCCAGAGCTTAAAAGGACAAATACAGTCGGCCCTTCTTATACATGGATTTTTTATACACGGATTCAAGCATACACGGTTTGAAAATGTTCCAAAAAAGTATAAAGTTACCTTGATTTTCCATTTTTTATAAGGGACACCATTTTGCTATGCCATTACATTTAATAGGACTTGAGCATACATGGATTTTGTTATACACGGGGGATCTTGGAACCAAACCCCAGTGTATAACAAGGGTCCACTGTACAACCAACACATGTTAAAACAGATGACATGCCAAATTCAACATTTTCATTCACAATTTAAAATAATCCAGATAAGCCTGCCCGAAGAGACTGGTCAAATGCAGTTGGACATTACTTTAATTGCAACAGTGCAATGCCATGGACTTCTGGGATTTGGAGTGAGTGATTTAGCTTTCTCTGTTGGAGCGCGCTTTGGTGCTGCAACAAACTACAAATCCCAGGGATTTGTAGGATGGAGCTATGGCAGTTAATTTAATTCTGCAGTGTGTCAGCAGCCACAGGAGTTTATCACACCAGAGAAATTTCTCTTAATTTCCAATGAAAAGAAAGTGGGGCCAGAATGCATTCACATAAAGTCACTAGTTTAGCGAAATTACATGAATGCTCATTGCATTCGAACTGGCTTCCCATTGCCCAAAAATAGCATGTCATTGCCCAAATTTGCGTGTGACAGTCTATCACACAATAACGTGAAACCACATGATTGCGCTCGGACTGACTTCCCATTGCCTGAATTTGCGTGTAATGGGTTATCACACAATAACGTTAAACCCTATGATTGCATTCAGATTGCCATCGGATTATACTTCCAATTTCCCTCGTCTGATAAACTCCTCCGTCTCAGCAAGAGCAGAGCCCTTGAATCCATTGTTGAATGTTGAGTCAAGATGGAGGCAAATCCAATTGATTCAACAGGTCTACTCTAGTTGGAGTTAATAGGATTTAAGCTATTGCTCTTTGAATTACAACTTCCAGAATCCCCCCCCCCCCGTCAACATGGTGGATTCTGGGAACTGTAGTATAAAGAAATACTATTTCCAAGTTCTGGACCTAGACCTTAAGATCCGAGGCTGACGGCTCCATTTTGGTTCTTTCATGTCCCAGGGTCTCCCTGTTGATGGGACTACATCCAAACAATTCCTTTAAAACAATTAAATTAAAACAAAACAAAACAAAAAGAAAAGTTCACTTTATCTGGAAGTTGTGCATGTAAAGGAGGAAGTCTGCACTGCTAAATCTGTTTTTTCATAGTCATCACAGCTCATGTCTCATTTCAGGTTTGGACTAAACCCAGTAGGGTTTCACCATCCCACTGACAGGGAAGCTGAGACTGTAGATTTTAGATAAGGCTGATTCTTATCCTATGTTGTGGATATAAGCCCCAAACAAATAGGTCTACAGTCTTGTGCCTGCAATGACCTGGGAGTAAATCCCACTGACTTCAAGGGGATTTGCTCCTGAGTAGACAGACATGCTCAGGATTGCATTGTTAATTCCAGGAGCTTGAACAAGGGCCAACTCAGTACTAGGCTGTCAAGCTGCTTTTTGGAGTTGCTCAAAAGAGGAGAGCCAGCCAAGCAGTCTCTGGCATCTCCCTGGTACTCCTAGGTGACCTCACAGCTGATTTGGAGCCAAGGGAAATAATGAAGCACTGAAACAAATTAGACAGAAGGATGACATAGGAAATTACCTCCTTAAGGCAAGAACAAGATAGGATGTATCAGTAAAGTAACACAGCTGACATTGCAGGGTTTTGGGACAAGGGGAGTAGAGTGTGAACATTTGGGTTCTATTAATTTTTCAAGTTACTCACTGCTTTTTTTGAAGAAGAGCTTAAATAAATTTGCTTTTTCATTCTTGTACTTGTAACAGTGCAGGCATTTTCAAGCATTCAACGCTTAAAGCTATAAGATGCTCAGCTCCTAGAATAATTATCTTGGTGGAAATAGTGAGAAATCCCCCTCCCTTTTTTTTTTGTTTAAGATAGGAGGTTCTAAGGTGACCAGTTGTGAGATTTTGGTTCCCTTGTACAACTTGGCATTTTCAATATGTGATGATGATGGTGATGGCCATATTCTACAAGACTGCTGATTGCAATCCAGCTAGAGTTCATAAAATATCTCCCAAGCTGATACTCATAATTGGTGCCTTCAACATTTCCTGGATTCTTGATGCCTTACAGAAAAGTAGGGATTCTTTCCTTTGTTGCCACATTAATTCAATGGCCCTTTATCCCCACTTTAGGTGTGATAGTCCTTTATTTGATGGCATCCCCTCTTTGAAGGGCACCTTGGTCCATATTTGATTCAAAGATAAAGAGCCATCAGAAGGGAAAGCAAAGCCATGGAATGTGTCCATCAGGAGCAGGCACATCAATGATCATAGTCTTCCCTATTGATCACCATCGTTCTTACTGTAAACAAAACAAACTGTACTTCTTTTTAAAATTATGATTAGGTCTAAATTTGTTTTTATATGCATAGAAACCAACAGATTGGAAATACTCAATATACATTACAGTCCCCAAGAAAGGGAACACAAGGGATTGCGTAACCACAGGACCATTGTATCAATTTCCTATGCAAGCAAAGTGATGTTCAAAATTCTACAGTATATATGGAATGAGAAATGCCAGATATCCCAGATGGGTTCAGGAAAGGATGAGGCACTAGGGATCATACAGCAAGCATACATCGACTAATGGCACACACCAAATAATTTCAAAAGAAAATCAACCTGTGCTTTATTGTTTGTTGTTATTCACCCTTGACTCATGGCAATCCTGTGGATGAGAGACCACCAAAACCTCTATCCTCCACTTCTCTACTTAGTTCCTGCCAGCCCATACCCGTGTCCCCCATGATTGAGTCCATCTATCTGGCATGCACTCTTCCACTCTTTCTTTGTCCCTCTGCCTTCCCTAGCATTATTGTCTTTTCCAGTGATCCATGCCTTCTCATTATATGGCCAAAGCATGTCAGCCTCAATCATTTTGGCTTCTAAGGAGATCATAGAATCATAGAATCATAGAGTTGGATGCAGGAAATCTAAATCAAAGCGTCCCTGACAGATGGTCATCCACCCTCTGTTTAAAGACCTCCAAGGAAGGAGACTCCACTAAACTCCGAGGGAGTTTGTTCCTCTGTCAAACAGCCCTTACTGTCAGGAAGTTCCTTCTAATGTTGAGGTGGAATCTCTTTTCCTATAGCTTGCATCCATTGCTCTGGGTCCTAGTCTCTGGAGCAGCAGAAAACAAGCTAGCACTCCCTCCTCAATATATATCCCCAGCTCCTTAAGTCGTTCCTCATAGGGCATGGTTTCCAGATCCATCATAAATTTAGTCACCCTCCTTTGGACATGCTCCAGTTTCTCAACATCCTTTTTAAATTGTGGTACCCAGAACTGTACACAGTATTCCAGGTGGGGCCTGACCAGAGCAGAATAGAGTGGCATTATTACTTCCATTGATCTAGACACTATTCCTTTATTGATGCAGCCTAAAATTGCATTGGCCTTTTTAGCTGTCGCATCGCACTGCTGACTCATGTTCAACTTGTGGTCTACTTGGACTCCCAGATCCCTTTCACATGTTGTCTTGTTCAGCCAGGTGTCACCCATCCTATATCTGTGCATTTCATTTTTCCGCCCTAAGTGCAGTACTTTACATTTCTCCATGTTGAAATTAATTTTGTTAGCTTTGGCCAGCTTTCTAATCTATTAAGGTCATTCTGAAGTTTGATCCTGTCCTCAGAGGTATTAGCTATTCCTCCTAATTTGGTGTCATCTGCAAATTTGATAAGTATGCCCCCAATTCTGTCATCCAGGTCATTGATAAAGATGTTGAATAACACTGGGCCCAGGACAGAGCCCTGTGGGACCCCACTGGTCACTTCTCTCCAGGAGGAAAAGGAGCCATTGTTGAGCACCCTTTGGGTTCGGCCGGTCAACCATTTACAAATCCATGTAACAGTTACCTTGTCTAGCCCACATTTTACAAGTTTGTTTGCAAGAATATCATGGGGAACTTTGTTAAAGACCTTACTGAAATCAAGATATTCTATATCCACAGCATTCCCTTCATCTATCAAGCTGGTAATTTTATCAGAAAAAGAGATAAGGTTTGTCTGGCATGACTTGTTTCTCTGAAACCCATCTTGACTTTTTGTGATTATGGCATTGCTTTCTAGATGTTCACAGACTCTCTGTTTAATGATCTGCTCCAGAATCTTTCCTGGTATTGATGTCAGACTAAATGGACAATAATTGTTGGGATCCTCTTTCTTCCCCTTTTTGAAGATGGGGACAACGTTTGCCCTCCTCCAGTCTGCTGGGACTTCTCCTGTTCTCCAGAAGTTCTCAAAGATTATTGCCAATGGCTCTGATATCACATTTGCCAGTTCTTTTAATACCCTTGGATGTAGGTCACCTGGTCCTGGAGATTTATATTCATTTAGATGCGTCTTCTCTGAAGATGCCAGCCACAAATGCTGGTAAAACGTCAGAAATAAACTCTTCTAGAACATGGCCACAAAGCCCGAAAAACCCAGGAAAAACTAAGGATATGCATCTCTTGTAGAGGGAGCTCTGTGGTCATACATCCATACTCATGTAGGTATCTGTACGATGTGCTGGCATCTGTTGTGTGGAGCTGACTCACATTATCCTAAACATTGTTTCACATGTTTGCCACCCATCCTTGAATAGGGCTATATTGTGTGTACGAAACTGAGTAGACAGCTTTTGTGATCATACAGACCTGTTCTCTTCTGGAGCAGGGGACACTCCATCTGGGAATGGTGACCTGTATAGACTGCTAAATCGGTGTATTATCCCTCTCTCTTTCCCATTTCTTATGGGTGCTCATTCCCCTTGTGCTAATCATATAAGTCAGGCAGGATCTGGAATGATAGCATGAGAAAGAGAGTGTCCCATGCAGGTGCTGACATCCATCAGGGATGAATGAGAGGGTGCAGATGAGATCCTCGTCTTGCCTCAACTGGAAAAAGAAGACCTGCATTTTATCACTTGAGCACAGCTGTTTCTATCAGTCATCAGGAGGCAAAGAAAGTGCCTTAGGCAGTGGGTGTTAATTGGTAATTTATGTCCTTCCTGTCACGAAGTGTTACTTTGAGGTATTACCAGCTTCTTCCTAACACTTGAGTCCTTGAATAAAAGAAGGTTGGAAAAAAGAGGGTGGGAGGGGGAACTGTTCTATCCTAGTGCTTTTTTTCAAAATATGTGTGTCATTGTCTCTGTTTCAGATAGGTTGCTCTTTTTTTTACATTATGTGATTAATTATCTTGAGGACTTCACTGCTATCTGTTTGGCTCAAGTTAATTTTGAAATTGGTACTTGGGTGGTCACTGGTCAGGCACCTGTGGCTGCAAACTGCAACAGCTAGTGCTGATTCGTACAAAAAGTATATGAACAGGATGAGCAAAGTTTCAATAAATCATTTTTGAACTACAGTTACCAGAATCCCCCAAATGGATAACCCTTGGCTACCCTGGCTGGGGCACTCTGGAAGTTTTACTCCAAAGACATAAACACTGCACAGTCAGGTTATGAGGGACATATTTTCTCAAGTATCTCTGGCATAGATGTGCATGTTCTACCTGCTCAACTAATGAACTGAAATGGTCACTCACAAAGGCTTACCATCTAAAGTATAATGTGTGTGTGTCTGCCTGTCTTCAAGTCTCCTGATGACTTATGGCGATCCCATGAATTTCATGAGGTTTTCTTAGGCTGCATCCACACTGCAGAAATAATCCAGTTTGACACCACATTAGCTGCCATGGCTCAATGCTATGGAATTCTGAGAAGTGTAGTTTAGTGAGACATTTAGCATTCTGACTCAGGCCCCATGCAGACTGGCATCAAGATCTGGAAGGAACTGGGATGATTCGGATGCCCCTCTCCCGAATCTCTCCGTTAGCATTTTAAATTGAATGCATTGTGCCTGCTGCCAAAGGTGCCTGCTGTCAATCAAGCGATCGTCATGGTGACATTTTTGCAGGGGCATCGGAGTGTCCTCCCCCCTCCTTTTTTTTAAAGAGCCATGCACAAAATGCCCCAAGTGTCAATTTTTTAAAAACCTCTTTCTTGTGTGTTGTGTGTATGTGTGGGCATTTGGGTCAGATCTGCCCCTGTCCCCATTTTCAAGCTAATGCATCCCCCACTCCTTACCCCCCAGAATGCCTCTTACACATGTAATAATAATAACGATAATAATAATAATAATAAATTCCTTACCTCGGAAATGCCAGAAAAGGATGCAATTGCCATGCATTCTATTTTTTGCTTTTAAAAGCAATTCAGGGCTGCCTCTGAATTCAATAGCAAAAGCATGTATCATTTTGTCTAATTTACAAGAGCAAAAAATGTAACATTGATTGTAAGTCTAGCCTTTTGCAACATTTGTAACATTCCCCTTTGCTGGAAGCGAGCAGAGAAAAGGGAAAGTGCACAAACTGCTAGCGCTGCTCTATCTGCCTCAAGAAAACAAATCATGCGCATATTTGGTCAAAAATAATTTTTTAAAAATATGAAAAGGGGGGAGGTGCCTGATGTGAGCTCCGTTTGTGCCCTGCCTTTGTCCTGATCTGACCTGACCCTTTCCCTCCTGCTAGAGGAGCTTTGCCATTGCCTTCCAGTGAGGCTGAGAGAGTGTGACCTGTCAGTTCCAACTAAAGTAGACCCATGGAATCAATTGGGAATAAAATGGAAATACAGCGCAGGCATTCCTGTAGCATCCTCATATAACACAAATAATAATAATAATAATAATAATAATAATAATAATAATCCAGGAGTAACAGGAAAGTAGAACAATCAAGCACCCAAAAAATAATACGCATAAATTGTCAAAACAGGCTGATGTCCCTACATCCCACAGCTTGGACCCACAGCCCTACTTCCCTGGGCAATCCTCCTTCCTTCCAACCCTCACCTCCCTTTGAGCTTTCTCCACCCCCCCCACCTCCCTCTGACAATAATCCAGGAGCAAGATGAAAATAGAACAAGCAGCCTGATTTCCCTACATGCCCCAGCGTAGCCCCACAACCCAATTCCCACTGGAAATCCTCCTCCTCCTCCTTCCTTCAGACCCTCTCCTTCCTCAGGGATGCCCACTGACCCTTTCCCCCAGCTCCTTCATCCTCCTCCTCCTCCTGCTCCGTTTTAGGATCCCCTCCATGGCTCCCTTCCTCCCACAGCCCCTTTTTTCCTCCTCCTCCTTTTCCTTCCTCTTCCTTCATCACTTTCTCCACCCCCACCTCTCTCTTGACAGGGCCTCTCTGCAGGCCCAAAGTCCCCCTGATTTTTCCCCTTTTCTCCTGTCACCTTTGCATCCAGTGATTCCCCTTTTTTCGGCTTCTTTCCTTCCTCCCCCCCTCCCTTCTGTCTGATTGATGGGAGGGGAAATTGCCTCTGGACCTCTACCCCCTGACCCTAATCCCTCCCTAATTTGCCCCGATCATGATCGAGGGCAAGTTCAAATTTGGTGCAACCCGAGTCTTTTGGGAAAAGACGGATTTTAGCCCGATTCTGGATACCTCGGTGTATGGGGCATTTCCTTGTGCAAGCCCCGACATGGATCGTGATGGATTTGGATCCAATATGAACTTCACGTGCAAGAATCGCTTTCAAACCCAGTTTTTTTGTAGTCTGAATGGCCCCTCAGAGAGCTCTGATACAACAACAAACTACAAATCCCAGAATTCCATAGCATTGTGCCATGGCAGTTAAAGTGCTATCAAACTAGATTATTTCTGCAGTGCGGAGGCAATCCCAGGCAAGGAATACTCAGGTTGTATCTGTAGAAATAATGCAGTTTGACACCACTTTAAATACTGGAACTTCATCTGATGGAATCCTAGGAATTGTATTTCTGCAAGGTCTTTAGCATTCTATGCCAAAGAGAGCTGGTACCTTCCAAAAATATAAATCCCATGGTTCTGTAAGATGGAGCCACGGCAGTTAAAGTGGTGTAAAACTACATTATTTCTAAAGTGTAGATCCACCCCCAGAGGTTTTGCCAGCTCATTCCTTTGAAATATAGCCTATAACACCTGGTATTCATCGGTAGTCTCCCATCCAAGTAATAATGTGGGCTGACCGTGCTTAGCTTCCATGATCTGACAGGATTTAGTGTCTTTACAATATTTTATGCCATTAGTGTTTGGTGCCTTTAGGCCTAAATCTAAAGTAAGATACTTGAAGAAAATAAGAGAGATGGGTTGAGGGAAAATTAAAACTGTAAGTGATGTTGCTGAACCAAAGGTCCGGCAGAAAAGAGGAAGTTTGGTTAGAACTATAAAATAAACATGACTTCTAGAATTTGGATTGGAAACCGGACATAGATCTGACAAAGGCTGGAAACCAGACATAGGAGGTTTCTTAGGAACTAGGACTTTCTTAAAAGAAGGAGTCTTTTTCATCCAACCCATCATTATCTGCAACTGATTTGATCTTTGTAAAGTCTTTGGTTAGTCTTTCAGCAGGCAACTACTAGGGGCTGGGTGGTGGTGGTGGGGCTGCATTGGTCTTCCAAGGGAACTTTGAACATCCTGCATATCCTCTCTCTGCTATTTAAAAACACACATACCAACTTTTGTCAATTTCCAGTTTTAAAAAGCCTTTCCTGGACCTCATATGTTCTGCCCTCTCTCCCAAAACCAGGAGAAATTGCATCCCATAACTCCTGGAACAAAAACTGGAGATGCTGGCAGAAACTGGGGGCTGTATGTACCCCATGACCCATATTTTCTCCACTCTTGTTGGAAAAATAAACTGGGCTCATCATAAAAACATCTAGAAAAGAGAAGGACGATTCTCTCCTTTTCTTCTGCCTGCTATGAGCCATTAAATGAAATTTGAAGGACCAAGAAACTGCATGCCAATGCTTCAAGCCCAATTTAGTTAGTATGACCAAACACTAACGCTCCGCTTGGACTGTATGAATACAAGGGTAGCTGAATGTCTGCATGCTCCCTCTGAATCCAAATTCCAGCACATAGTGACAACTAGTGAGCACTGGAGCGGGGGGGGGGGGGGCAGAATTCACCAGAGGCAAAGCCAACTACTTTTAATTCTCTACCCATCTATTTAGTTGCTGGGAAAGAAGAAAAGCTGTGACCTTCTGGACACTCTCTGGAGATCCAGAAGAATGACAGCAATGCATTTCCATTTGGCTGAAACTGCAGCCAAATGGTGTCCAGACATTGACTGGCCATTGGAAGGAGAAGCCTGGAGGAAGAATGCTGGCAAATATTGAAATTCTATTAGAGATCATGCATTATCTTGGCCATACCTCTTTGTGTGTGTGTGTGGGGGGGGAGAGAAGTGATGGACAAGGGGAAGAAGGATACTGGTGACACCCTAGATGACTTTCAACTTCAACTGGCCAGTGGTAAAGGATGAGGGAAGCTATAGGCCAAAATGCCTGGATGGAGCTGACTTGGGAAAGTCTTTGCTGCACACTCAGGCCTAAATCTTCTTGTTACTCTTGACTAAATTTGACATACTAGGGCTGCTGCTACACTGCAGAATTAATGCAGTTTGACACTGCTTTGTCATTACTCCATTCTGTATGGGATCCTATCGTTCATAGTTTGTTGTGGCACTAAAGTACTTTGACAGAGAAGCCTAATCATCTCATTTAATCTCACAGTTCTGTAGCATTGAGCCATGGCAGTTAAAGCGGTGTCAGACGGCATTGATTCTGCAGTGCAGATGCAGCCTGAATCAACTGGCTATATCTATGTGTTGACTCGTTGTTCAATAATTGGTTTAATGGGTCTACTCTAGTTGGGATCCGCCAACAGGATTCCAGGCTTGGTGTGCTAATTTTCTGGTAAATATGTTTCATAGAAACAGTATGTTGCTTAGACTGAGGGAACTTGGATGCAGTAGTTTTAACCACATCCAGGCAAGAACCAAAGACAGTGGTTTATATTAGGCCAAAATCCACACAGAGTGAATTAAACTGAAAACTGAAGATGGAACAGGAGGTCCTAGAGTGATAAAAGGATATAAGTAGCTCAAGCTTCTCCAAGATCAATAGGACTAATGTGTGTTCAGCATAAATGAGTGCTACACCACATATGTTTGGACTGTGGCCTCACTGCCACAGGATACAACTGTGGCCAAGGAGGTAGTGAGATTCAAAGAGGGATTGGGTATCTACATATATGCCAAAGATATCCAAAAATTAGAATTTAAGGAAGAGTGGTAAACATATATGATGACTCACCATCTGTTAATCTATTCTTCTGCTTCTAGAAACTGGGTGGGGTGTTGGGTATGAGCAAACCATCTTCAATCTGTTTACTTCACCAGGCATGCAGTTTCCTTTCAATCCTGTAGGCCACATACTGGCACTTAATTGGATGATCTTCTATGGCTGACCCCAAGCTCTTGTGTGTAACTAAAGTGTGGAAAAGTTACATTTTGGACTACAGCTCCCAGAACCCCCCTGACAACATGTTGTGGAGGGGTGTCTGGGAGCTGTACTCAACAAGCAAACAACCATTTGCAAGCTCTGTTTATAAGTTCTCTTATATTCTGAAGAGAGAAGATGGAAAGCCATCTTAAATCTGCAATACAGGTTTTATTTTATGGAATTTGTAGTCATGCCATCTTGGGGGTGGGGATTAAAAAGCCAGTAAAGCTGCTACATAAAGGAACCCCAAACAACCTCCTTTGCTCTTCAATCCTCCCTGCAGAGAGTACATAATAAAGCAGTTGTTAAAATGTTAATCCGATTTTAAAAAATGGTTTTTGAATCATTTCAGAGAGGAAGTGTTGGCTTCTGATTTCTCACCCCATGGGCATTTTTTAAAAAAATCATCCTGGTCCTCCCCTTCATGAGCCTTGACTATATATATGTATATGTGTGTGTGTGTGTGTGTGTGTGCATGTGTGTGCGTTTGTGTGTGGGCACTGGACGGGTCCAAGATCAGCTATCACTGTGCTAAAATTGTTTCCAAATAGTAGAGATTTGTTGTTGTTGTTGTTTGTTCAGGGTCATCCTATTGCTGGGAAAAGAATGGTTTGACTAAAGGCTGAAAGTAAGAGACTTGGTGGTATGCAAACACAGGTGAAATGTGGAATTCCTTCTCTAAATACTTTGGTTTGTCTCTGCACTGAAAAAGGTCAGATTACAAGGCCTTGAACTAAAGTAGTTAAGGTCTAATGTTCAGAAATGTTTCTGCCAATCAAATCCACTGTTTAATCTTTTAATTTAGCAAGATGACTCAAGAAGAAAAGTAATACTCAAGCAATTGCCCCTTTAGCATTTGAGTGTCTTTTAAAAAACATTAGAGTAAAAATGAAGTGATAGATTCCCTGCATGGAGAAGATGGTGAAATGCTAATGAATGGCACAGAGAAGGAGGAACTGCTCAACACCTCCTTTGCCTCTGTATTCTCCTGAAATGTAAACAGTACTCAGTGAGGTGGAAATAGAATAAATGATGAAGTGGGGGTGAGAGATGGCAAACCAATAAAGGTGAAGGGGTGGTACACAAATATCTAGATGCTTTAAATGAATCAGATTGAAATTGATACAAGAAAAAGTTCCCAGGGATGTAGTCAAGGGAGGGGGTTCTTGGGGTCCGGACCCCCCCTTCCATTAGAAAAATGAATGGTGTGTGCTGCCCAGCTGCCGCAGCCAAGCCCCATTATAATGGTGGCACTTAGTCTGGACTCCTTCTTCCTAAAATCCTAACTTAGGTCCCTGAAGTTCCAGAACAGATTGTTGGTGGTTGAGTACTTAGAAAAGTAAGTTGCCAACCAACTTCAGAAAAGGCAAGTTGTACAAGATTAATCTTACCTCCTTTTTGGTAGAATTGAAATCTTGGTGGATGAGAGGAATGCTGTGAATGTGGAGTACAGTAACTTGATTTCAGCAAGGTTCTTGAAAAGGCCCCCCATGATATTCTTGCAGACAAACTGGTCATATATAGGTTAGACAATGCTATTGCTAGGTGGATTTGTAGTTTGCTGACAGACCAGACCCCAAAGGTTCTCACCGATGGCTTTTCATTATCCTGGGTGACAGTGATAAGTGGAATCATGCAGGGTTCTGTCTTGGCTCTGGAGAAACCTGGATGAATAGTGGAGGGGACACTCATCACATTTCCAGATGAACATCCCCTCCAGCTAATTCCTCAGAGCACATCAGTGTTCAGGATAACATTAACAGATTGGAGAGCTAGGTAAAAACAAACAAATGAATTTCAACAGGGATAAAAATCAGGTTCTGATTCCTGGCTTGATAACAGTATGTATGTGTGAAAAGGATCTAGGGTTAGTCAACCACAAGTTAACAAAAAATCAATGGGAAAAAAAAAGCTGATACATTTCTAGAAATGTAGTGTCCTGAAAAGGGAAAGTAAAGAATACTGCTCTACTTTGATTAGATTTCACCTGAAATATGGTGTCCAAATCTGGGCAGCCCAGTTCAAGAAAGATATTTACAAGCTGGAATGTGCTCAGAGGAGGGCGACCAAGGTGGTTCTGTAAATCAAGACCTGTGAGCAATGGTAAAGGAAGTTGGATATATTTAGCCTAGAGAAGAGAGAAGGAATTTGATAACCATATTTAAATATTTAAAGGGTTGTCATGTGGAAGATGGAGTTAGCTTGTTTTCTGCTGCTCCAGAGGGTAGCTCCAAACCATTGAATTCAAATGACAAGAAAGGAGATTCTGATTCAACCTTATGGAGCTATAAAAGCTATTCACCAGTGGAATGAACTACCTCAAAAGATGGTAGACTTTCCTTAGTGGCAGGTTTTCTTATAAACGCTGGATGGCCTTCTCTTATATATGTCTTAGTGATGGAGCTCCTGCATTGTACAATGAGCCAGTATCATACGCAGGCTTCCAACATATGCGGAAGCCGCCGGGAGAATTGCGCATGTGCCCATGGTGCATGTGCATGGTGAGCATGTGCACTTTTTGCCTTATGTGAGGGGGGGGGGTCTGGAACGGATCCCCCGTGTAAGGCAAGGGTGAACTGTATTGGATGTTTGTTGAGATCACTGCTCATTCTGCTGAATGATGGGACAAAATAGACCACCCCAAAGGGGCGGCTTGGGGCTGCAGGAACTGCACGCCGTGGCCCCAATCTGCCTTTTTGCCAAGGGAAAAAGAAGTGGCAAATTTCCGCTCTTTTTGGCACAAGCAAAAAGCCAGCTTTTCCTGCCATGCTGTGGCTCTATGGCACTCTTAGGTGTGTGGCGTCTAAACACCGCACCACCAGAGCGCCTGGAAGCCAGCCCACATGTTGGCAACCAGGCAGCATGAAGCCAGCTTCTGGGTGGCTTCAAAGCATGTGGCATCAAAATAATGCTGCCCGGATGGTGGCGCAAAGGGGTGGTCTGTTTCATCTTTATGATTCCATGAACTATCATTTTGCTGCCTCTCTTTCAGCATTGGGCTAGACATTAGGAAGATAAACCAGAATAGTATGGCAATTCTGTGTCTCTTAGTGCAAGGATGGCCAGTGCTGGCAGATATTAGGACTAGTTTTGTTTTCCTGAGATCTTCCATAGACTGCATCTGCTCTAAAAATGTGACTTTTCTGCATTTTTACCCAAACAACTTTGACCAGACGTTCACTCCCGTTTAGAAAAAAACAACCTTCTGTCAGCTGTCATTAGTATCTAATTTTCTGTGTGACATGTATATAGTTTTACATGTTGGCCATCCTATTTTTGATTTTGTATTTATATCCTGTTCCACCATCTGCTATATCTTCCCATTGGTAGGAAAATGGAAATGGCATTGTAAAAATCACTGAGATACCCAGGGTGGGTTTTGCTAAGGAAAAAGTACTATCTCGCAGCAAATGTTTAAGGGAATCAGGAGACTATGGAGGCATCAAAAGTTCTTCCATATGGATGCCACAGATGGTGAACTGAAGGGCCATGGACCATGATGAAGAGAAAACAACATTTTGAATACGACAGAAAACAACAACACCCATTTGAATTTCCCCTCAGTATGGAGTGGAAAAGTGCTCCTTTTGTTAGCACAGTACTTGAGGATATCACAGATGACCACTCCTGCCCTTCTCCATTACATCAACTAATTTTCCATTACCTCAGTCACTAGATTCCACCAGTGGAAAATTTATGTGGATCTACACAGCCATTGCAAGATAATCAGGCTGAAACCATCACAGTAATATTGCTTCACCACTGACTGTGTTGTTATCAGAGGAATGTGAAAAGAGGATCACAGCAGAAAAGGATTATTGTGATACAAAATGAGCACACAAGCATTGGAATGTGTTCCTTAAACGCCACTACATTCACATCTATGTGCAGCCAGTCAGCCTTGGTCATGCAACAGGCAACATTCTAGATAAAGGACATGCAGATTGTCTTGGTGGACCTTCCTGGATTCCCGCTGTTCTTTTCCAGAAGCATAAATAATGAAGGTAATTCTAAATTGGAAGATCTCAAGATCCTCTCAGACACAGTCGGATTTTAAAAGGTTGAATATGGACATGAAGAAATTAATTTCACTGCTTTCAGAAAATTAGAGCCTAACATTTCAACAGCATCCCAATCCATGAAGCCAGGAGATTTCACCAGAGGCTGAAAGAAAGTGACATATTTCTGCAAACCAAACCAAAGGAAAAACATATTTTTAGATCTTTTCTGGTAACACAGGTACTGTTTCTCTATTCCTGATTCACAGTGGAATCTCCTATACACATCTACACAAAACCAAGTCCTATGGAATTGAATGGGGCTTATTCTTGCCCTGGCTCAACTGTGTAGTCTTTTGGTTTTTTATAAGTACCACACATTCCTTTCCAGGATAGCTCTGCTTTCCCAGATTGTCTGCATTCTCCCCAGATCCAAGATAGCTTGTCTTTCTGAGGTATGATTCATAGCATCATAGAATCATAGAATAATAGAGTTGGAAGAGACCACTAGGGCCATCCAGTCCAACCCCCTGCCATGCAGGAAATCCAAATCAAAGCATCCCTGACAGATGGCCATCCAGCCTTTTTTTAAAGACCTCCAAGGAGGGAGATTCCACTACACTCCGAGGGAGTGTGTTTCACTGTTGGACAGCCCTTACTGTCAGGAAGGTCTTCCTAATGTTGAGGTGGAATCTCTTTTGCTGTAGCTTGCATATAGAATAATTTCCTGTATGACATGTTAATAGACACTTAGACAGGCAATGGGAAGTCTCTGCATTTTGCACCAAGGAAGTAACATAGGTGACTGGTCAACATCCCCCCCCCCCCCCCGCTCTGATGGCTAGTTGACACCAAATTAATAATGTATCACCTTTCTTCACATGTTGGAGTAAAATTATTCATGTTTTACAGAGTTGTGGATAAGGAAATGTACCATTTCACTATCATTCTTAGAATGGGATTTTCCTCCCATTGTGGATTCAGATAATTAAACTAGTCCTCAGGCAGCCCTTTGAAATTAATATTTTTCTCAGCAATTTACTGAGTAGTTGTAATTAGTGACATTTAGCATATGGTGAAAACTTCACTGTGAATAGTATGGGAGAAGCATCTCTGTATATTAGTGGCTCTGCAGGTGGAAAGATTCAAGCGATTGGACTATGGGAATATAAATGTAATCCCAAAAATAACACCATTCCCTGAATCCTACCTGAGTGATTAATGTGGAAACTTGAGCTACTGATTTGGCTTGAGACCATCAATGGCTAACAGCAAAGTATTATGGAAATAGCTTTAAATACAGCAGTTCAGAGAAGAACATGATATTGCAGAGGGCAACTATCCACTTTGTAATGATGGAAGGGGTTTGTTTTTAGCTCATTCTAGCATTTTTCTCACAATGTTTTAATACCATAATTGCTGGTTTTCTCTTTTCCCACCTGCTAACAAACGGAATGGCCCATTGTCGGGGAAGCCTTTGTTCTCCAGATCTCTCCACATCTGAAAATTAGAGGGCAACTGGTGAGCTGGTGTGGAACGCTGTGGTACTTTCCAAATAGTACGTACCACTAGGAATTACCTAGCCTTCAGTAAGCCATTCTGTCACTTGATGGCAGTATTCAAAGAATCACCTGAAGAAAGTCAGGTCTTCCCACGAGTGCTATTCACATTCAGGTTTAATTCTTAAGCAAGCTTCACATCACTGAGATGTGAAAGTGAGCTTTTTGGGGGGTGGGGAGGGATGGAAATGAAATACATGGAAAGCATTTTATACTATTTCAAAGTCTTTTGGAAGTCAGCATGCCATGTGGCCACGAACAAAATATTATGGATAGCAGACCAGAACAAGGAGCACTGTGAATGCCTTACAATGAAAACAGCAAGACAAGCTAGAGCAGCTGAAAAGCAAGTAAACAAGTCATCTTCTCATGACAAATAAAGAAGTATGTTGTCTATGCTGTACCCTTTTTTGTTTTTAAAGGAAAGTCCTCGCACATTTTGCTTCTAAAATTTGAGAGCCAGGCCTTGTTTTTTATTCACCTGTACTATGTACATTAAAAAACAACTCATCTTCTCAAATTAATAATAATAATAATAATAATAATAATAATAATAATAATAATAATAATATTTATTTGTGTTCCGCCTTTTTACAAAGGATTCAAAGTGGATTCCAACAGTATAAATAAAACGTCAAACAATTAAAAATTACAATTTAAAAGCCTCAAAACCCCAACCCTCCCCTCAATCATAAAAACAGCGCTCAATCCATAAAAAGAGATTAAACATCAAAAAATTTAAAACTATCCAATAGGAATACATTAAAATTTTGGGCAAATTAGTTCAAGAAATGAATCTTCCTCTAGAGGAAGGGGGGTGATGGTATCAATCAATTTTGGTATCGGTATCAATACAGATGTCGATAGACGGGGGAGGCAAGTCTAATGGATGTAACCTAGTCTGGGAAGGCTTGCTGGAAGAGATCCATCTTAATAGCCTTTTTAAAGGCTTCCAAAGTGGTAACACATGGAAAGCATGTATTAAATTAGGAGGGAATTAGTCAAATAACTCTACATAGTTTTGGGATATCAGAAAATGAGAGAAAGAGAGAGAGTTCATTATTGCTTTAGCGGTTTATTTGACAGTGTCCTCAACCATAAGGTCATTTTATTGCCTGCTTGATACTTGCCAAACTGGGGAAGTCACCTTTTAAGGAAAGAGCTGGACTGGATGTCTAGTTTGTAAATGGTATATTGAATGAAGGCCATAGCTTGAAATATCTAGAGAGTAGTTCTTTGTGCTACAGTTTTTGCTCTGCCAAAGCACTTTCCATAATCAGATCTAAGACATGTTTACATTCCTGTTGTCTTTGGTACCAGGCACATTCTTTTTCTGTTTGCTCCCTTTATATGCTGAACATTTATGTAGCTCACAAATGCACGTGGCTGCATGTGCAAACTCTCTCTCTCCCTCACACACATATTCACACACATACAACACATGCATGTATCTAGGTCAGGTTCCTAACAAAAGACCCCATAGAAAATCCCCATCACTGTTACTTTTGCATTGCTTTTTCTCTTCATGGACTTAGATGTGCATAAAGGCAGCCTGTTTTCTCTATGGCTCAGTTGTATCTGAAACTCTGGATAACTTGATAGGCGAATGAAAAGGTATCTCCCAGAGTTAGACAAGTTACACACCCCAAACTAGGATTTACAGGAATAAATCCAGCAAGGCCTGACACAGGTCCTGTCAGCATTTTTGTTTGTAAGATACTTTAGGGCCAGTACAGATGGCCCTTTAAGATGTCCTTGTCATGTGCTAGGGTTGCCTCGGGACGGCGCTACCAGATGCCCCACAACCCTTGCATGTGACAAGGGCATAACAATGGCAGCACCCTTTATACATGGGCGCCGCCATTGTTACGTAAGTGCTGTGCGATGTCTGTATGGTGCCGTGAGGCACTTACATACACTCCGCCGCAGCTTCAAAAGAACCCACTTTTTGTGGGTTGTTTCCACCGGCGGGAAGCCGTGCAGTTTGGCAGCTAAGGTTTCCCTCAGGCAAAAAAACAGGCGCCGGCAGACTGTCCTTTTTGGGTGGTCTGTACCGCACCTTAGACTGTTTTCTTTGATTGGCAGCACTGTTATTCTTCCATGGAATTAGGCCCAAATTTAACAATATATATAGATATTAAGACTGCTAGTCAGTGTCTCCCCAGTATGTCTCTGTGGTACAGTGAACCCTTAGTTTGGTTCTAGAACCTGCCATGGATACCAAAATCCATACAATAGCATAGTAAATAGGTCCCTTACATAAAACAGGCCAAATCAAGGTTTGGTGTTTGGACTGTATATAATTTTTGAATATTTTCACATCATGGATACTTGAATCTATGATAAAAAAATCTGTGGTTATGGCGGGTTGACTGTAAAAGTAGCTGGGGGAAAAGTGACATCATTTCAACAGTTTTTCTTGCCATCTGCCAACAGAAACCAGTAATATGGTGTGCCATTGTGTGTATGGGAAAGAGAAAACACTGATATGGTGAGCAGGAAATGCACTCGGGATTTTAGTACAAATTTCAAATGGACTATCTGTGATTCTGCATCCTATTGCCAAAGCAGGTCCAGCACTATGAGCACCTCATGAAGTGGATTAATCGCCCCATTGACATGAGAACCACTACCACCACCACTGGGTTTAATGACATATGATTTTCAACATTAAGAAGGGAGATAGAGGTCAAAGATAGCCACTTATCTCTCTGTGAGGGGCAGTTTAGACCTTCATGTTTGATAGTTATTTGAGTGTGAACGATTTAGGCTCCCTGTTGTGTTCCTGAACTCTGTGCTTGGCTTGAACAATGTTTGTTGACCCCAGATGCTATGTTTCTGATCTGGACTGTGTTTATTGACTCTGGATACTGTTTACCTGACTTGGTCATTCCTGAACTCTGTTTGGGACTTAAGGGTTGTATTTACTAAAGTAAAGTAAGTGCTGAACTGTAAAGTATTTTCTTTTCTTTTTTTAACTGTAAGGTATTCTTTGACTGGACTTGCTCATTCGCTGCTGGCTATCGAATGTGTAGCAATCAGCCAAAGGCTGTTTGGGACAGAAAAGGAAAACCCAACAATTTCGCTGGTATAGTGCTAGTTCACAGGTGCAGTAAATTACACTTGTGGCAGTTCTGGGATTGTGCAGTCACATGGTGTCGGTGTCATCTCCTCCTCCCTTCACTATTCCTGAACAGCTTGTTTTTTAAAAGTATTGATTGATTGACTGAAATATTTATGGTTAAACCACATTAGCATAACTTTGGAATTGTATTAAAACACAAACACATGAAAGGCATGCTGGGTAGGGTATAGGATGGGGACAATGGCTCTGGAGACCAGGGTTTAAATCCCTGCTGGGCCATGGAAACCCACTGGGTGACCTTGGGTGAGCCCCATTCTCTCAGCCTCAGAGGAAGGCAGTGGCAAATCTCCACTGAAGCAATCTTGCCAAGAAGAGGTTTGCCATAAATTGGGAGTTGACTACTGAAGGCGCAGAACAACAACAACAACAAAGGACAGAGGCTGCAAATTAGCAAACCAATTGCTGGCATACCTCTCCTGCCTGTGAAATTACATCGGGCTCTGTTTCTTTAAAACACTGTTGATTATATCTGACCTTTGAAGCAGCTCTCTGACACAGTTTTCTCAAGGTTTTGTACACAGAGCTCCAGGAGTGTTGTTTCAAGCTGACAGATATATGCATTTTGACTTGCCGCTCTGTGCTCTGGTGTCCCAGATGTTTGTGTGCCACTTTTAACTTGACCTAGTGTCCTTTACAGTGGGCTTGCCTTCTGAACACTAACCCAGAGCCCAGCTTAGTCCATATGGCTGCTTTTGTACTGCTGTGGGACTCCAGAGACAGTTAGCCTGCACCTGGCCATCATTGCAATGGGCAATGGGGGGAAGGGGAGCCGAGCAGGATGACTGATTCTCAGGGTGTTAAATTAAACAGCTGCAAAGAGTGCAAAAAGTGGAGGGGGGAGTCAGGAATTTAAGTGGGCTTTAAATTCTAAAGAGCAGCTTGCTTCATTTTCCTGTCCACCATGTGGTTCTGCCCTCTTCATGCTGTGTGCTCAGCAGTATACTAGGCTGAGAGGTTTCAAATAAATGTTGCCTTGTCAAATGTTTGGGTTTTGACCTGGGGCAGTTTGAGCTAGTGCTGTTTTTCTCTCTTGGAGGAAAAAAGAGTGGACAAAAGAATGAACCTAAAGCCTGATGATGACAACACAACAGTGATGATGATGATTGTTATTGCTATCATTCTTACTATATTCATGTAGATTTGCTTTTTTCTCAATATTGGGAATCAGAGCTTTGATCTAATGCCATCTGGAAAGTTGAAGGAAAACCTCTCAGAGCATGCTTGCATTAAGAGAGGGAAGGTCGCTGTGTGGTTTGTAGTTAAGGCAGCCCAATCCATGTTGTTATTGTGTGCCTTAGGTCATTTCTGATTTATGGTAACCCTAAAGCAAACCTATCATGGGGTTTTCTTAGCAAAACTTGTTGAGAGGGAGTTTCCCACTGCCTTCCTTTGAGGCTGAGAGAGTATGATTATCCAAAGCCACCCAGCAGGTTTCCATGGCTGAACGGGAATTCAAACCCTAGTCTCCAGAGCTGTAATCCAGCACTGAAACCACTGGATCATGCTGCCTCTCATGAGCCCAATTTTCCAAGAATCTTAAAAACAATCTTCCAACATTTCACAGATCAAAACTGTAACACATGTGGACAAAAACTATCAGGATATGGTCAAGATGGCAAAAGTGGTTAATGAGGGAGAACACACAAGCTTGCAGCAGTTTGCTTTTGCCTGAGCCTATTGGGAGGGTAAGATTCTTTCTGCTCCACTCCCCTCTTTTCTCACTTCCTGAGTTGAGTACAAAGTGCCTTTGCACTTTTAGGCGCGTTACAGACCGCCCAAAAGTGGGCGATCTGGTGCCGGCTCCATTAGCTACGCCAAGAAGCCCCAGCGGCCAGACCGCGAGGCTTCCCGGCGCAGCTAAAAAGGAGCACCATAATGGCGCTCCTTTTTGGCCCCCGGAAGTGGCGCCACGAGGTGCGCACTCGCAGTGTCACTTCCGCTGCGCCACGTCTGGACGCTGTGTGTCCAAGACATAAATATGGCAGCGCCCATGTGGACGGGCGCTGCCATTTACTAAGCGCTCCGCACGTCCTAGGGAGAGGGGCAGTTAGGAAGGTGAGAACCTTCCTAACCCTAGCATGCCCCTTCCTAACCCTAGGACACGTGGAGCGCATACTAAATGGCGGTGTGTAACCCGCCTTAGTTCAGTTTGCAGAAATGGAAATAAGATTAAAACAAAGGAGGAAAGTGGGAGGAAGAGAGAGAGAAACTGTGACGTTTTGAAAGCAGCTGAAAAAAATAGAACAACGAAGGATTAATCAGGACTGTCCTTGTCAAATTGGAACAGTTTGAGGGCATGCCAGTCTTATGTGATATTTGCAGTGATGGGAGATTGGGGGACCTATTTACTACCAAACATTGCATACCCTGCATTATTTTGGGTAGAAATATTTTGTTATATTTTATTATAATACTAATAGGGACTGGCCGCGTGGCTAAGGGGAGTGGTGAAAGCGTCACTGCAGCAAGAGAGGTTCCCATCCTGCCTAAAGGAGACTGTGGTGGGGCTGTTATTGAAAAAGTCCTCCCTGGATCCCACCATTCTGGATAACTATTGGCCAGTCTCTAACATTCCGTTCTTGGGCAAGGTTCTGGAGCAAGTGGTGGGCTCCCAGCTCCAGAGATTTCTGGATGAAATGGATTATCTAGAATAGATCCATTTTAGTCTTGTTTCAGGGCTGGATATGGAACAGAAACAACTTTGGTTGCCTTGGTGGATGACTTATGCAGGCAACTGGATGGAGGAGTGTGTTGGTCTTGCCAGACCTCTCAATAATTTCTGATTATTTTATACAATAAACAGAATAATAACTGACTATGGTATCTTTCTGTCTGAGATAGGACTTAGAGACACTGTTATGCAGTGATTCCAGTCTTTCTTGGAGGAGTGAACTCAAAAGGTGGTGTTGGGGGACTCCTGTTCAATCCCCCTGGCTGCTGGCCTGTGGTTCTGTTCTGTCCCCCATGCTATTTAACATCTATGTGAAACTGCTGGGGGAGGTCATCTGGAGTTTTTGCACTGTGGTGTCACCAGTACACAGATGGCACCCAACTCTCTCTCTCCTTTCCCTCTGATTCCAAGGAAGCTGTCTCTGTACTGAACCTGTGTCTCCTGTCAGTAATGGATTGGATGAGAATAAACAAATTGAAACTTAATCCACACAAGACAGAGGTCCCCTGGTTAGTTATAAGGCAGATGAGGGAATAGGGACTTTGCATGTACAGGATGAGGTTACACTCCCCCTGAAATTGAATGCCCAGGTTTCAGCAGTGGCCAGGAATGCATTTGCAGAGCTAAATCGAGTGTGCAAGCTGTGCCTGTTACTTGAGACATCAGATCTGGCTATGGCGACACATCCCACTTGTACTACTGTAATTTTTTTGCAGTCTACATGAGGCTGCCACTGGAAATTGTTTGGAAACTTTAGCAGGTCCAAAATGCTGTGGCCAGAATGGTGACTGAGGCCAGTTATAGGGACCATATATTCCCTAATTAAAACAGCATAACTGGCTACCAGTTCATTTCCAAGTACAATTCAGAGTGCTGGTCACGACCTAAAAAGCCCTATACATGGTTTAGGTCCACCCTATTTGAAAAATCGTATCTCCCCATATCAAGTTTTCAGAACTTTAAGATCTTCAGGGGGAGGCTTTCTCTTGGTCTCACCACCATCACAGGCTTGCTTGGTAAGGACACAAGAAAGAGCCTTCTCTGTGGCTGCTCCCACCATCCTGTGGAACTCCCTTCCATGGGAAGCTAGGCTGGCCCCATCCCTGCCCTCCTTTTGCCAACAAGCAAAGACATTTTTGTTCAAGCAGGCTTTTAAGGCTACAGGGAAGGTTCTCAATTAGATATGTGTAATTTTGTATGGTTTTTACATTATTTCACAATGTATAATATGGAGGATTTTGTTTAAATAAATAGTTAAAACAACAACAACGGATCCTCCGGAACCCACCTTGGATCCCACTCTGGAAAAAGGCAGTATATACATGAAATAGATAGATAGATAGATAGATAGATAGATAGATAGATAGATAGATAGATAATTTTGATTAAGGAACTGAGGGTTGAGTGAGTTAGGGGATACCCCTGTTTGCTGTGGGGAAAGGCCTGTGGATTTATTATTATTATTATTATTATTATTATTATTATTATTATTATTATTATTATTATTAT
>NC_056523.1:103731010-103736522 GCF_019175285.1 Sceloporus undulatus
GCATTATTGCAGGTGTCCTCCTTGGACAAGGCTGGGAAATCTGTGGCCCTCCAAAGACCTGGCAAATGATAAAGATGATAGGAATGGAACTGTAAGCATCTGAAAGGGCTTGGTTGCCAGGGCTTCTCCTTTTGTGTGGTGTCTTTTTAGATTGTAAGCCTGAGGGCAGGGAACCGTCTAATTAAAAAGACTGTATGTACAGTGCTGTGTAAATTTACAGCACTTTATAAATAAAGGTTAATAATAATAATAATAATAATAATAATAATAAGCATCTCATTTCCTGAGATTTCAGGGCCAATAATTTGAGACCAAGGGTTAGGCCCTTGTGGTGTCACAGAGAGAAGTAAGGTAAGGGTTGACAGGCATGCCAGAACTACCAGAGAGTCACTGCTAGACATGTACGTGACACTGGGCTAGATGGACTAGGAGTCTAATCAGAGGTCAGAACACTGCTTTTATGTTAAAAAGTAGTTAGTTACTTTTATAATTTAAAGTCCCCAAACTAGTTGGTTACTGTTACCATTTAAAAAAATTACTCTTAATTCTTTAAAATATTTATTTATTGTTTGCTTTCCAGGTTGAAAGGACTACTGAGGCAAAAGCAGTACAGATTTTTTTTAAAAAAAAAAAACGTTTTAAAACACATTATAATACTCTGTAAAATCCTTTAAGAACAGTCAGCAAAAATAACTTTAAAAATAACTTTAAAAAATTGCCTGCATGTCAAAAGCTGCTAGGTGCTTCTGCTGAGGCACAACATTATGGCGATGTGTCTGATGAAACCCACAAGTGAGCAGGAACCAGCAGTGTTAGCCAGGAACTTAAGTCATGTCATATCTCTCATTCCACCATTCCCCACCTCAATAACTGTAAGCAGGACTTTAAAGGCTGTATGCTACTTCAAAAGAAGTGAAGTTGTCCATCATAAATTAATACAGTCGGCCCTTCTTATACACGGATTTTTTTATACACAGATTCAAGCATACACGGTTTGAAAATGTTCCAAAAAAGTATAAATTTACCTTGATTTTCCATTTTTTATTAGGGACACCATTTTACTATGTCATTATATTTAATGGGACTTGAGCATACACGGATTTTGTTATACACGGGGGATCTTGGAACCAAACCCCAGCGTATAACAAGGGTCCATTGTAATTGTAATATTGCTCAATTTTGTTGTTGGCGTCTGCCTTCAAGTTGTTTCACCTCAGTTATTACAAAATAAGAATGGAGAACAGATCATATGAGGAGAGATGGAAGGAGCTGGGCTTGTTCAGCTTTGTAAAGAGAAGACTGAGGGATGACATGATTGTCCTCTTCAGATACTTCAAGAGCTGTCACAGAGAGGAGGGGCAGGCCTGTTCTCTGTTACCCCAGAGAGTAGGACCAGGTTTAATTATTTGAAATTACTGGAGAGTAGATTTTGTTTGAATTTTGAAAGGAATTTCTTGACAATAAGAGCAAATTGGCAATGGGCCCAGTTTCCTAGAGAGGTGATGGAAACAGGTGGCTGTCCTCCAAGCTGGACAGCCACCTGTTAGGGATGCTTTAGCTGGAGATCCTGTATTGAGCAGGGGGTTACAGCTGATGGTCCATGAAGCCCCTTCCAACTCTGTTATTCTATGACTAGTTATTTGTAACCAGTTACTTCTGAGCTGTGGGTATGACTTGGTACAAAATAGTTTGATGTGTTCCAGTGTAAGACTAGCCTTTTCCTAGTCCATTGACTGAATGTTCTCTGGTCGCTAGAGGCTCATTTGCTGTGATGTCTGTCACAGAGGGACTTGGATAGGTGTAGGGATTATGGCTTTTTGGATGCTGAAAGCTAGTTTCTGTGATGTAAGAGGGATTGGGCAGCCTTGGGCCTGGGTACTTTTTTCTCATGGAGGCCGACGGGTGCCCCACAGATGAGCAAGTTCAGCAACTTTCTAAGCAGAACAAAGACAGAGGATACTTAACTACTTGTGGAACATCTGGACATTGTAAATTGTAATTGGCTGAAGTATAACTTTGGCACTGAATGGAAGGCTATAATGGTTAAGGATGTATTGATTAGTAAATATGTGTGACTGTGTTAAAGAGGGCAGGCTACTAGTTGGGAATATACTGGAGAGGAATGCTTTCAGAATCCAGCATCTGCTACCTATTTGTCTAATTACTGGCTTTGATTTTCAGTTGACATGAGTACATAATGGCTTGTTGACTTTGGTGAGAGTGTGATTTATTGGTGTACATTTGACTGATGAGGTAGGGAGATTCTAGAACTCTTGCTGCTGCATTTCCCTTATTGGTAACAAAATACAAATTAAATTGGAACATCCACTGGGATTTCTGTTACAAAGGTGAAATGAAGGCACAGGGGCAATGGGGAAGCATTCCCTAACCTGGAACTCTCTATCTGTTTTTGCCAACTGTAATTCCCATAAAGCCATTGGCCATGATGCAGCAGTCATAATCTCTCAGCCTAATCTACTTTACAGGGTTGTTATGAGAATAAAATGGGCTGAGCAGAGCCAGGTATGTTACCTTGAACTCATTGTAGGGAAAGGTCAGATATAAATATTGGCTGGCATCCTGTTAGTCACTTACAATGCTGTAAACTAGGATTATGATCCCATGATTGTTTCCTATTCACATTTACAATGGCCATGCTTGTAAATGTTCCTGAACCCATCTTAAATTCCAGCCAGCTGCCCCAAGGGACAGAGACCTACAGTGCTGGTGAGCAGGGTGCTGAAGGATGAAGGTCCAGTCTCTGCCTGCCAACAGGGAGGTGTGCTCAGTGGTGTGCTGAGGATTGGGACAGGATGCCAAAGAGACCCCAGTGTCTCCTCAATGCACCATGAATCACTGATGGGAGAGCTTGGGCCTCATCCCATAATGTGACTGGCTGGATTTTAGGATAGGTTTTCGGGATTAGACCAGAAGACCGATTTGAGACTGCATCCACACTGCAGAAATAATGCAGTTTGACGCCACTTTAACTGCTGTGCAGATGCAGCCTGAGGCACAACATCAAGGCAATGTGTCTGATGCAGGAGTTCTGTCATAATTAATAAATGCATCTGGAGGCTGGAGAAGGCTGGTGACTCTGATCTCCAGCATTCTGACATATATTAATTTTGCTGCCTGTATTGTGATGGAGCTTCTTAGTGAATGAACCAAGACGACCCACTCTTTTCTGCCCATTCATAGAGAGGCTAGGTGGGGACAACATCAAAGTTCTGTCCTGCTGGAGATCTGGCAGGGTTATCCTCCTCGCTTCACTCCAGATCCTGACAACAATCAGTGTCTGGAGGTCTGTGCTCCCATCCTCCTGATGGACTCTGTGCTGCCTGGGCCTTCTGTGTTCCAGGACGGCCTTCAGTTTTGGGGCGGTATAACCAAGAGGCTGGAAATTGTCTTGTTTTGGACAATAACACCCATGCTAGTTGGGGGATTCTTGGAAATATAGCTCCTTCCAAAAGAGCAAGATTTCCAAGCTCTAATACAGATGAGGTAAGCAAGCTGTCTATTTGTGATCATGATAAAAGTGTAAGAGAAAAGGAAGTGGGGAAGAAAAGATGTAGAGGGTGGCCTGCTTTTGGCAAATATAAGGAATTTGCTAAAGTGAAGGAAATTAAAATGAGCAGTGCACCGCAATGTTACTTTTTTCTTTTCTTTTTAAGGTATAAATTGTGCAGGACTGTGTCATTCCTTAAATGGCTCAGCCTTATCATTCTTTTTCTGGACAATCTTCAAAGCTGGGCTTACAGTTTTAATGGAAAGGTTTACATTTTTTTTTTCCTTCTGAGAAGAAAACGAAGGAAGCCTCTTAAATAAAGCCTTGTCTTGTTCCATGTTTGGCAGCCAGGCACATTCACAGTCAGCCGGGGGTGGGTGGGATGGGATAGGATAGGAGAGAGTAACCAAACCCCCATCTCCTGATCACAGGAACTGGCTCACTGATCCTTTGATATCAGACTACAAGAGGACAAAACAGTGTGACATGGGACACTTCCTGTCCCTAATGGGGGCTGTGATACTGGACACCTGAAACAACAAGTACACAAAAGATTCACAGTGTTAGTCCAGGAATGTCCTATTTGGGCTGAAGTGGCTGCTCCTGGAACCTGCATCAAGGACTCAAGTCCAGCGTATATATGTGAGAGAGGCTTTTCTAAACAAAATGGATTGATGTGGACCTAATTGGTATTCTTGCATCACAGTCACAAGAGCATTGAAGGCAAGAACGGGCTGGATTTTTTGCTTGCTGGGGAGAAAGACATTTTTGCTTTCTCAAAGTCAGGCAGAAAAATAATGAAAGGAAAAACCTGCTAGTGGCCACAGTTTGGCTTCTTGTATATGATCTGCAGAACCCTACCCTGACTTACTAATAATGGTTTATTTGTTTTAGGGTAGGGTTGTGCTTTTCGGGGTGGAAGATAGCCTTTGATTTCATCAAACGCATGGAAAATCATTTCAGCAATGATCTTGCCTTTATTTGCAAGTACAGAACATATTACTGACATCTGTTTCAAAGACCAGGAACTTAAAATGCTGAGAAATGTAGAAGTGGGTAGTATGCTATATTTCAGAGAAAGGAACTGATAAAGCCACCTCTGACATATACCCACTTTTTCCAGGCAAGCGTTCTCTGAAGATGCCAGATGCCACAGATGCTGGTGAAACGTCAGGAAGAAACTCTTCTAGAACATGGCCACATAGCCCAAAAAACCCACAAAAAACTATGGATGCCGGCCATACAAGCCTTCGACTTCCCACCTCTGAGTATTCCTTGCCTAAGAAAACCCTGTGAAATTCATGGAGTCTCCATAAATTGCCAGGTGACTCAAAGACACATGCATTACATCAATCTTGTGCCTACTAAACTGGGAGAAAGCCCTACTGAAAGTAATATAACACTTCTGAGTAAATGTGGATAAAACAGGGATGTACAAGTAATTATCCAACAGGGTTGTATCCTGAGAATGAAAATGAGAAATGGAAGGAAAATGAGAAATGGAAGGAACCTTGTAGGAAGAAAGGTATTAATTCCCTCACCAGTATGACATCTGGCACTCCTTAGCAATCCTTTCTAATGTGCTAGAGATGATGATGATAATAATAATAATAATAATACTAATAATAATAATAATAATTTATACCCCACTCTTCAGTCAAAAGGCTATCAGAGCGGCTTACAACTTGTTAATTAGACATTTCCTTGCTCTCAGGCTGACAATCTAAAGAGACAAGACACAAAAGGGGAAGGAAATGGCAATGGGGAAGGGGGAAAGTCCAGCAGATTTTCTCTCCCTATGAGGCCTGGACCACGGCAGATGGACTGGAGGGAGCCCCCCTTCTTTTTACTCTGATTAGGTCTGATGGAGCTGGCCTGTCCTTCTCTCCATCTGGATGGTGGATAGAGGGAGGGCTTTCTTCTTTCAGGCAAGCCCTGATGGAGCTGGCTTTCCTTTCTCTCCCTGTGGATGATGGTGGATGCAGGGGAGGGCTCTTCTTTCAG
>NC_056523.1:103741522-103796873 GCF_019175285.1 Sceloporus undulatus
AAACTTTGGAATGACCTACCGGAGGAGATCCGTCACATAACATCTCTTGAGGCCTTAAAAAAAGCCATCAAGACGGATCTCTTCCGGTGGGCATTCCCAGACTAACACATGGGCCCTCTCCACTATCCCACAACTATGCCTTCTTTGACTCTCCCTTAAACCACCTCACTGCAATGGGGATTAAATTTTATTGTAATTTTTATTGTGATTTTAATAACTGATTTTTATGCGGTTGTATTTTAAATTGTGGATTAGGGACTGTGTTATTATTTTACTATGTTTTATTTTGATTGTAACCTGCCCCGATCCTCCGGGGAGAGGCGGGCTATAAATAAATAAATAATAATAATAATAATAATAATAATAATAATTGGACTATAATTAACCTAATCTGAATTTGGTGTTAAAACTTTTAATAGTATTTATTTATCTGAACATTTTATCCTATCCTTTTATCATGTGATCTCAGGGCAACAAACAGATAAAGCAACACAAACAATTGGGGGAAAATCCACATTAAAATCAATAAATAACTGAATCAGTAATAATAATAATTAAACAATTCAAACAAATTAAGTTTTAAAAGGCTAAAAGAGGTTGGAGTTTTAAAATGTAGGTATTTAAAACTAAATTGGGCTCAAAAGGCTTTAATAAAAAGCAATGTCTTGACTTGGACCCAAAAAGATACCAATGCTGGTACCAGTCAGGCCTCTAAAGGGAAAGCATTCTACAACTGCAGTACCACGACAAAGAAAGCCCTCTTCCATGTCTTCCCCCACTGTATTGTCCTCACTGGTGGGACATGAAGGAAAGCCCCTCTGGCAGATCTTAGTCATTGGGCAGGCATATATAGGGAGAAGAGGACACGGAGCATTGGATACAAACTGTGGGAAAAGAGATTCCACCTAAACATTAGGAGGAACGTCCTGACAGTGAGAGCTGTTCAACAGTAGAACACACTCCCTCAGAGTGTGATAGAGCCTCCTCCTTTGGAGGTTTTTAAACAGAGAATGGATGACCATCTGTCAGGGATGCTCTGATTTTGAGTTTCTGCAGGGCAGGGGGGGTTGGACTGGATGACCCTTGTGGTCTCTTCCAACTCTATGATTCTATGATTCAAGTACTGAGGTCTCAAGGTGTTTAGGGCTTTGAGCATCTTTGCCTTGAATTCACATCAGAATCTTATCCCCCAGTTGAAAATTGTGGATGACTCTATAGTGTGTGACATCTGAGGCAGCAACCAATCAGAGAAGTAGCAGAATGCATGTGCATGCTTGAGGATCAATTGCCTAGAGAGATAGTGGGATTTCCTTCTCTGAGTGACTTCACAAAGAGGCTGGACAACTCCCTTCTAGGGATGTTTCAGCTGGAGATCCTGACTGAGCAGGCGATTGGATCTGATGGCCCTAAGGCCCCTTCCAGCTCTATGATTATACAATAAAAACAACAAAAGTTTTTGAATTGCTGCTAAATATGCTCTGTGTGGCCTAGTATTGCCCAAATTAATGTAAATCAAGCCCTCATATGAGTAATTCACCCCAGAATTACGAGGTCTATGGTTTGCTGTCTCAGAGTTAATCCAAAGTAAAGTCAGCTCATATGCCTCATGTGACTTAGGCCCCATTCCCACTGGCTTATAACACGGATCAGGACGCGAATCATGGGTGCATCATTTCCATTTGAGCGCGCATTTGACCCACATTGCTCCAATATCGTTCCCGTTGGAATTCGAATCTGAATCGATTTATTCTGAAAAACCCGAATTATTGGTCGATAAACCGGTTTTAAAAAAAGTGGCTTTTAAGCAAGATTTCCTGTGCCTCCCAAGTCTGATTTACGACATACGAATGGGAATGAAAGGGTGTCTGATTTGGGAACTTGGGGATGGGAGGAGCAGTGCTCAAGAGGCTGGCCTGGGTGTGTCACCCGCTTGTTCTCTGTCCTGCATTGCCAGTGCCATTTTCTCCCATTCGCATAGTCTTTCCCCTGGTGGATTGGGAAGCAGGGTAAGGCGATCACGCTACATTGAGCTCCAAATGTAGTAAACACATTACGCCCCCTGAAACCTCCCCTCTGCTCCACATTCATAGAGTGATGTGTGAGGAGACCCATTGAACACCATTTTAAACTATTATTTTTCTTTTTTCTTTTTTTCTTTTTTTGCCTGTGCCTGAGTGCCTGAGCAGCAGATGGGCTTTGCAGTACATGCCTGCTTGATTGCCCCCCAGACAGCCCGGGGAGCAATGGGGGAGACAAAGGGATTTGGGGGGAACAGAGGCTCCTTCTCTCTTTCCCAGAGGAACTATGGGGAGACACAGAAGAGCCTCGGATGCAAAGGGGTTTGGGGCAAATAGAGGCTCCTTCTCTCTTCCAGAGAATAGATTTGAGGGGAATAGAGTCTCTGTTTTCCCTTTCCTGGAGGGAAAAAGCGCCTAAGCAACTGATTGGCTGTGACGTCAAGCACTTAAGCGCTTGATTGACAGCTGCTTTTAAAAAAAAAGAGGCTCCGGAAGGGCAATGGGAACGGGGAGCAAAATAACTCGCTTCAAATTACCACAGGGAAAATACCAATGGGAACGAAAACAGGGGTAAAAAAACCCGGGTCTGTTTGAACCCATTTTTAATGGGAACTATGGGTCAGATTCGAGTCAGAATCCAAGTCAGAATCGCAGTGAAATAAGCCGCTTTTTTTGCCCAGTGGGAATGGGGCCATAGAAATGATTCAGGAATACTTCATATTAGCTCCTGGACAAGTTTCTGGTGTAGATTGAACCCCAGAAGATACCTGGTTCAGGTTCTCCTGAAATATTTGGAGCTGTGGCTATGACGGAGTAACTGAAGGATTTTGATGGAGTATGCAGAAATGGATGAAGTGATTTCAGAATCATGTGGAAACTGGAATATAACAATTCTGAATTTGTGTTGCTGGTGATGGTTATATAATTTTATTTCCACAACTGGAAAGAATAGAAGGAAACAGTTTTGGCTTATATACTTAATGAATAAGCTTTCATTTACCTTTTGGTATATATATATTTTGGTATTATTATTCAAGTTCTAGAAATCTACCCAGATCTTTGCATGTTGTTCTCTCCTTAGGTCTGCTGATTTCTTTAACGTTCAGGTGTACCCACTAATGGATGAAAATTGAGAAATACCCACTCTTTATATGTCCCTAGTTAAAGCTGATGTCCATTGTTTCTTAGATGACAGTGGAGTGGTCGTTTTTCTGTGCCCTCTCAGCTTCATCATGCCTTTCTTGTCATAAAGATATAGTGTTCAGAGCAGAAAAGCGCCCCTATTAATTTCTTCCTGTCACCTAGTCATAAGACTGTTTGCTAAAGAGAACAGCAGGAGCTCTAGTTGGTAATGCTACCTAATTAGACACTGGAGAGTCAGGGAGGGCTGCACTGTCTTCAGGTGCAGACAGGAAGCATTATTAGAAGGGCTGGGGGGGGGGGGCTGAATTGCCACTGATTTCAATGCTATGGTGTTTAGGGCTCTAATTCTTCAATTTGTATGTATATATGTCGATATTCTGGCAGAGTTCCTCAGGTCATTTAACTAGTGCATAACCTTGCAATAATTTAGGAGCTAATATTTCTCCGGAAAGCACAGTGGTCCCTCCACATTTGCTGGTCAGGGGTGAAGGATCCCCACGAATGTGGAAAAACCACAAAGAAAAGATCACTATTCTTTTTACCTGAGAGAATACCTCTCTAGGAATCTCCAGGTCCTCCAGTGCAACTCTGTGGTCAGCATCTGCCAGAGGTTGATTACAGAATCATGCCGGAGGACCTACAGATGCTTAGAGAAGTGCTTTCTCTATTAACTTCTAGGTTCTCCAGCACAACTCTGTGGTCAGCGTTTGGCAGAGTTGCGCTGGAGGACCTAGAGATAGTAATCAAAATCATGAATAATCAAATTCGTAAAAGTCAAAGCCGCAAATGTGGAGGGTCAGCTGTAATGGAGAAAGCATCGGCTCCTGAATTTCTGTTTGTCAGGCAGCTATTAAAATTTCTGGTGATATTAGTCTGGTGTAATGATTTGAGCACTGGACTATGACTCTGGGAGAGCCAGCATGGCATAGTGGTTTGAGTGTTGAACTGCAACTCGAGACTAGAGTTCAGGTCCAAGCTTGGCCATGAAACCCACTGGGTGACCTTGGGCAAGTTACACTCTCTCAACTTCAGAGGATGGCAATGGCAAACCCCCCCACCCCTGAAGAAACCTGCCAAGAAAACCTCGATAGTTTTGACTCACAGTTGCCATAAGTTGGAAACGACTTGAAGGCACACAACAATCAAATATATAGAGAGCTTTGCAGGTAGTAGTTTACACTAAGCCTCTTTTCCCACTGAATAATTATGGATTAGCATTCATTACATTATTCATATAGGGACCAAGTAGCAAGTTTCATAATCTGCATTCTTACTTGAAAGTGTTGTTGTTGTTGTGTGCCTTCAAGTCATTTCTGACTTATGGCAAAACTAAGGGAAATCTATCATGGGTTTTCTTGGTAAGACTTGTTTGGGGGGGGGGAGGGTTTGACCTTGCTTTCCTCTGACGTTGAGAAAGAGTAATTTGCCTGTGGTCACCCAGTTGGTTTTCATAGCCAACCTGAGATTCAAATCCTGATCACCAGAGTCACAGCCCAATACTGTACTCAGGCAACTATGTCATACTGGTTAGTTTCACTGAATTCAGTGGACTTCCTTTTGAACATACAAGCATAGGGTTATAAAATAAATCCAAGATGGGTAAAGTGCAGCCCTCCATATGTTGTTGGACTGTGACTTCCATCAGCCCTAGCCAACATAGTCCATAGTGAGAAGTGCTTGGAGTTGCAGTTTAGCAATTTTTTGTGTGTACTGTATGTGTGGGGGACACTTTACCCATCTCTGAAAAAAACAATATGCCAGCCAAGTCAAAAAGAGCGCAAAGCTCCTGCACAGTCCCCTATCTGAATGGCCTGCTTCCACACCACTATCACCTCTTTCATCTAGGGCCCTTTCACACTACCCAGTTATAGAAGCATGGTTCCACTGTAACTGCTGCAGAAACAGCCAACAGAACCCTGGGATCTGTAGTTTGTGGAGGAATATTTACAATTCTAAACCAGAGAGGTCTAGTTCCTCACCAAACTACCAGTCCCAGGTTTCTAAAGGATGTACTGGTGGCTGTTCCTGTGGAATCATAGTGCTATAATTGTTTAGTGTCAATGGATCCCTAGTCTTCTAACTGATGTTTCCCAGCTTCAGTGGCTTTAATCAAAAAGATCTTACCTTTTTTTGGGTCACATAGCACAGTTAACTTTGAAAGGCTTAACAATGGGAATGATTCTGTGCCCATCCCACATAGGTATCATTTAATCAGGATGTTCATAATACCAGTCAGCTCCTGAAGCGTTCTGCATTTTCTTCAGTTGCCAGGAAACAAGACAATGCAAAATGCTCAGTCATTACAGATGTTGCTGGGGAAGTGTTCCTGTAATTATTATATAATTTCCCACCTGGCGATGGCATCCTTTTCAGCAAGCCTGCTGTTGCCACTTCCTCTTCATGATTATTTTATCTCCATCTTCTCTTGCACCTTTTATTGTGCTTGGCAACTGAGGAGAGAAGTTAAAACATAAGGGAGAAGGAGCCCCACTGAGAGATGCTTTCAATCTAAATTAGACTGACAGGAGTATTCTGAAAGTGGAAGCTTGATGACAGACAGGGAGGTGGGCGGATTTGGGAAAACAGCAACAGAAAACAATACAGAAGAGATGCTGGTATTTCATTGAGCTTGGTTTGGGCTCTGAAAAGGAGTTCAAGTTTCACAGGAATGAAAGAGAAAATTTAGATTAATCCTTTTTGTGTGATTCCCTGTCCTCCTCTGCTCTTCTTAGGCCCTATAAATTCATACCTGTGATCTTCCTAATTGAATCTATCCATCTAGTGTGCAGTCTTCCTCTCTACTTCCTTCCACCTAGCATGACTATCTTTCTGGCATTTGCTGGATTTTCTTGGTTGGTTTGTAAAACATTTTAATGTTGTGTTTCTTTGCCAGTTTCCACAACATTCAAATGGTTTACAAACCAACCAAGAAAGTCCAGCAAATGCTGCACTCAGTGAAGGACAAGAGAGACCCTCTCACAGCTGCAGGAGTTTACCACATACCATGCAGCTGTGGACAAGTCTACATAGGGACCACCAAACACAGTGTACAAACACGAATCAAAGAACACAAGAGACACTGCAGACTGAGTCAGCCGGAAAAATCAGCAGTAGCAGAACACATTATAAACCATCCAGGGCATAAAATACTGTTTGATAACACTGAAATCCTGGACCATGCCAACAACTATCAGGTCAGAAGGCACAGGGAAGCCATTGAAATCCATAAATATCTGGATAATTTCAAATGGAAAGAAGAAACCCCTAAAGTGAACAAAGGTGGGATACAGACCGCCCAAAAAGGGCGGTCTGCCACCGCCTCCATTTCCGCTGGTGGGAAGCCTCAGCTGCCAAATGGCGAGGCTTCCCGGCGGTGGAAAAAGAACCCACAAAAAGCGGATTCTTTTTGCGTCGTGCTTGCAACACCCAAGCGCACAAATGGCGCACTTGTGATGTCACCAGCGTGATGGGACATGCGGACGCTATGTGTCCGTTGCATCATGTGCTAGGGGTGAGGCCAATATGGATGCTGCATCCGCGGCCAACCCCTAGCACGTGACGGGGGTGGCGCAAAGGCCCGTTTAAATCGGGCCAAAGTTTGGCTACCAGTCCTGAAGAATAGCAAAATGAGGACTCAGCAAATGCAAGAGAGAAATCACCCAGGGTCAGGGGCTTTCCCAGCAGACAGTGATCACCAATTTGCAGACACTAATCCTCCTTTGCGTATCCTCCCACCCTGAGGCCCTGGCATCAACAACAGGACAATACACAGATTAACATGGAATTCCTCCAGACCCAGAGTCACACAGTATATATATATCCAGCTCTCTTTTATGCCAACATTCTCTGAAGATGCCAACCAGAGATACTGGCAAAACGTCAGGAATAAACCCCTCTAGAACATGGCCAAGTAGCCTGAAAAACCCATTAAAAACTATGGATGCCAGCCATGAAAGCCTTCGACTTCACACTGAACCATCCTGCTTCTCTGAATTCTGTTGTAACAGTAACTCTTGTCCTAAGTACAGATTTCTAATTAGGACTATCAGATGAAGTGGCAGTCCCCTGTCCCATCCAGGTACCTCTGTCCTAAACTGTGCAGGGCTTTAAAATAAAACACTGGCATTTTGATCTGTCCTTTGAAGTGGTTTGGAAGCCAGCAAGGTTCTTTTGAAAACCAGAATGATTTTACCTCCATCAGAGCTGAGGTGTCTGAACACCAACTGTTGGGGCATAGGAGAGTACTATTGTGATGATATCCCGCTTGTATGCATCTGCATGATCATGATGAGAACAGAATATTAGCTTAAATAAGCCTTCCATCTAATCCAACTGGGTTCTTATGTACATCTCAAATAACATTTTGAATTTACTGCAGTGTCCAAATAATCTTCAGAAGTAGGCTGACGTAAAACACATTACAATTGTCAATTCTAGAAGTGACCAGAGCATGGATAACACTGGCCAGGTTATCTTTTTCAAGAAGAGGCCACAGCTGCACGTATAGGTTGAGCCAAGACTGGTCAAAGCACAACCTCCCAAATATTGGTGGGCTTTAAATTTCATTCGTCCCTGCCAACATTTCCAATATTGAAGAATTCTAGGAGGGAGCAGCAGTCCAACACAATTTGTGGACACTGGCCTAAAGTGCTGAAAGGCACTCCTGGCATAGAGTCTACCTGGGTGTCTAGTGACAAAGCTAAATCCAGGAGTAAACCCTTCTCTTGGACAATGACATTGATTCTTTTTGGCCCATAAGAGAAGTGCAGCCCCCTCCAGAACAGGCCAAATGCAGTTGTTCTGAGCACATAAACCACCTACCTGGAGAAGCTTCATCTTGTTGGGATTAATTCTGAGTTTATTGGCTACAGTCCAGCCTATTATACATTCCAGGCACCAGTTCAGAAATTCTGTTGCCTCACCTGAATTTGATAAGGAAGCAAGATAGAGCTGGGTGTTGTCAGCCTGCTGATAGCACCTCAGCCCAAATCCCTGAATAATCTTTTCAAGCAGTTTCCTGTATATGTTAAACCATGGAGCTGGGGGGGGGGGGGGGAAAGACAGAACCCTCTGGATCTCTATCAAACTGTCTCTTCCAACTCTATGATTCAATGATTCTGTAATTCTATTTAGAGCAATTGAAATAAGGCAAGGAAAGAGGGCATCCTCAATGGATATGTGCAATATAGTACTGTAACTGAGAGACAAAGCCATAAACGATTACATAGTCTTCAGTTGTCCTGATATGGCAGGGACAACCCTGTTTAATCTACAGTCATCCCACTTTTTCCAGATAATTTTAAATTACCCAGTTTTTTTCTTCTTCTCTCCACTTTCCTCCTTTGTCCCCAACTTGCTTCAATTGCTGCCAACTGAATTCAAACTGCAAAAGTAGTTGCACTGAATTAACTTGGGGTGGGGGGCAGGGACGTAGCCAAGGGCAGGGTTCTTGGGGTCCGGACCCCCCTTCCATTAGAAAAATGAATGGTGTGTGCTGCTGCACCACCGCACCCAAGCCCCATTATAATGGTGGCACTTAGTCTGCCCCCCCCCTTCCTAAACCCGTGGCTCTCCCGGGGGGGGGGGGGAGAGGAGAAATCCCAACCTTGCCCTTCCCTGTAGACTCAGGCAAAAGCAAATTGCTGTAGCTTCTCCAAGCTTGTGTGCACTTCCTCATTAATACTTCATCATCTTGATCACACTCTGATGTTGCCCAAGTATATCCTGTTTTTTATCTATGATATCTTGGTGGATATGAAACTGGGTAGAATTATGTGCTGCCTATGCTGGATGCACATATTAGAAGGCAGCACATTCACAGTATTTAAAAGTTGTCAACTTGTAAACAAATAGTGTTGATATTGCAATGTAGAAGTGTGCCTTCCATATCTGCAAGGGAGCCCCTGTCAGAAACTCAGTTGTTTACTCATTACATTATCTGGTCTGAATCAACACACAAAAATGGGAGCACCTACCCTTCCTTGGTTCCATTGTTATATTCTTCATATGGAAAGTGATATATCTGAAGAGAAGTTCCTGTTTGTGTGGAGAATGTTCATGAAAGGAAGGATCTTGGAAAATTTGTGTTCTTCTGTAGCGATTCTCCACACAAACAAGAAGCTCTCCACTTTAGATTTGTTGATTTCAGTCCCCGTGGAGGATTTGCAGCTAGGTACTCCTCCTCTTCAACCCAGGGCTCCAGTCACCCTATGCAACCGTAGTGCTATGGTTACGTTTTAACTGCCATCCTTTGGTATCTTGGGGTTCGCAGTTTTTAAAATTGTCATCCAGAGAATCCTCTAGTGCCTCTGACCAAACTGCAAACCAGGTTTCCATAGGATGAAATAAATGCAAGTGGAGTCATAGCACTCTAATTGTGCAATGTGAATGGACCCTGGGTAAGTAATTCCTGAGCAGGGCTATTGAGATAGAAACTGTATCAGTGAAGTTCTTTCCATTATACAATTGAAGTATAGGGAGTAGATTTACCAGATCTCAGGACTGGCACCTCTTCTCCAGTTCTCAGGCAAGAGGAAGGAATCCTAGTGTGAGAGAACTGTGTTGAAAAGTGTGTTTATTTCTCTCACTTGTTATACATTTTTAAAAAATTGAATAAATTGAGCAATAGTGGTTTATGCTAAATGTATTATACTTACCTGGGGCCTTTCCTTGTAAAATCAGTTGTGTGATATTATCAGGGTCCACCCTCTGATATTGTTGTTGTGTGCCTTCATGTCTTTTCTGACTTACAGTGACCCTAAGGCAAGATTTGTTCACAGATGGTTTGCCATTGTCTTCCACTGAGGCTGAGAGCATGTGACTTGCCCAAGGTCACCCATTGAGTTTCATGGCAGAGCAGGGAGTGAACTCTGGTCTCCAAATTTAGGTATTGCCCATTAACATGTCTGGGAAGGAACCTCCCTCCATCCCAGCTTAAGAGGCATACCCTCCAGTGGTCCTGATTTGGCAGGAACAGTCTCAGGTAATCCTCTGCCATGCCACTTTTCAGGTGCTTTTAAAATAACACAGTTTGTAAGCCGCCTTGAGTCCCAAGTTTGGGAGAAAGGCAGGATACAAATAACAACATATTCAGAGATGATGATGATGATGATGATGATGATGATGATGCATCCTCCTCCCCCCCCACCCCCGGGGACTCAGGCAAAAGCATACTGCTGCAGCCTTTCTTGACTGAGTGTTCTTTCTCATTAATAACTTTTGTTATTTTGACCACATTCTGATATTGCTTGGCCATACATGTCCCAGTTTTCTTCTATGAAGGATATGAAGTTTTTGCTGTTGGAGGGTATGGAGCTGGTGCCAGCGAAAGCAGCTACAAAAGTCAATACAGTACTCAACTAGTTAGACCACTGGTCTCATTTACTGTAAGGTAACTTTTGTGAACATAACAATATTGTAATTTCTGCTCTGTCCAATGCTGTGTACTATTATTGCATCTCAAGCTTCTTATTGACAAATAAAGATAGCCAAAGATTTTGGTTTGGTTTGGTTTTTTCCTCCTCTTTTGACTTTTGGTATCAGCTTTCAGCAATTCTGGTTTTCACATCCTGTTGAGGTTGCAGTTAATATGAAATAGCAAGATCATCAAAGGGAAGATGGTGCTTTTTTTAAAAAAAATAACTATTTTATGACATGTCTTCAAAGTGCCTTTTTAAGTTCAAAGGACATTAGGAAAGAAAGGGATAAAAAATCAAAAGAAGATGGGGAGGAAGGGGAAAAAACGGAAGTCTCAAAGGACTTTGATGCTGTGTTTTCTGTAACACTTTCAATGCCAAAATCGAAAATGTTCAGAGCACAGGGCTTTCTGTTCATGGTATAATCAATGCAAAGGAAATAGGGCTTGTCTGTGCTCCTGTCTCTTCCCCTTATAGAGGTTTCAGTGCAGAATGACAGTCAAGCAATCTCCCTGGTGTTTCAGTCTGTGCTCACAGCCAACCTGCACCAAGGCCTAATCACATCATTCTGTACCCAAACTTCAACGACGGCTATAGAAATTCTTCTTGTATGGAGCTCCTGGTTCATCAGCTACTTTGTTCCAGGGTCCATGGTTGGATTAATCCAAGGTTGGATTATTGCTGTACATTAAAATACACGACAAAATTAATGACCACAGAAGATCTGTAAGAATTTATCCTAGATGATAAGAAAAAGAGTTCACCATACACTGGTTCAAATACTGTTCAGTCAAGAAATCAGAAGACTAGGATTGGGAAGGGCAGCTATGAAAGAAATTGACAAGATAATAAAATGTAATGACATAACTGAACGCTAAAGTGAGGTTCATCCAAACCATTGTATTCTCCATCACATGTCAGTTTATGGCAACCCCATTAATTTCATAGGGCTTTCTTAGACAAAGAATACTTTGAGGTGGTTTTGCCAGTTCCTTGTCTAATATTTATTTAAAGCATGCATAGCCAGCATGGTGTAGTTTTTTGAGTGTTGGACTACAACTTTGGAGACCAGGGTTCATATCCCCACAGATCATAAAAACCCACTGGCTGACTTTGGGCAAGTCACACTCTCTCAGCCTCAGAGGATGGCAATGGCAAACACCCTTTCAACCAGTCCTGCCAAGAAAACCCCATGAGAAGGTTGCCTTAGGATTGCCATAAATCAAAAATGACTTGGAGGCACACAACAACCCCATACCGTGTTTTTAAGACAGGAAGGCTACCTGAACAATTGGTACATTAGGATAGTTTCTGCCTTCAGATTTAAAATCTAAAATGATATGACACAAAAGGGGAAAAAGGGATGTGGGGGAAAGCGAGCAAAACATGCCTATGGCTTGTGTGTCAAGGAACACAGTAGCACTTCATGACCCGAGACAAGCAAAAGAGAAGTTATTCTTGTTAAGCATAATTTTGCAAAGGCTAGATGATGATGATGAACTTTTGTTTCTTTCCTACCTCTCCTCAAGGCACGAGGCAGGGTACAGAATGTTAAAATACAAAAAAAACAATTAAACACACATAAACCCAACAGTTAAAATACAATACTATAAAACCATTAAAATACACTCATAAGAGCACAATGCTTTAGAATATACACATTAAAAAATCATGATTTAGAATTGACTGGGTAGGCCTGCTGGAAGAGATATGTCTTTAGTGCTGTGTTAAATGCAATCTGCATTTTCAGCTGTCATATATCTTCTCGCAGGTTATCCCACCAGATGATGATAATGACATAGACTGAAATTGATTAAGTACTTAACTAAGTTATATATAAGTTCCCATGATTTAAATAAGGGACCTAAGCATGTGTAACTGGATCTAGAAAGGAAGCATCTTTTTATGTTGCTAATTGGGTTTAAATTTTACTTCCTGGATTTTAAGACTTTTTTTTGTCTCCCATTGTCCACAGAGCTAGAAGGAATGGGCCTCTGCCTGAATGGATATCACTAAATATAAATGATATACTAATGTAATAAAAACAAAATCATCATCAGTTGCTACCAGTCTTGGCCACCTTGGCCTACATTCAGCAGCTTAATCTGGCAAATCAAAGTGAAAGGTCTACAACCTTTTACAAAAACGAATAAGGTCCTCCTCAGGCCAGAGGTACAAAGGAAGCTAGCCATCACTTGGTATAGAGATTACAACAGCTAAACACAGAAATATGTCCTTCATAATAATTAATCATGTTTCACCGTATATCTGAATATTAACAGGACTCCCCCAAATAACAGCAGCAACTATTTTATTTAGCTTGCCTTTCCCCCAAAAAACTGTGACTCAAGGTGGCTTAAAAATTTATATAAAAACCAATAAAAGCAAAAAATACATAAATTAAACACAAGAGCAAAGCTCTGGTGCCCCCAGCAAACGACAATTCCCAGAATTCCAAAGCCTTGAGCCATGGCAATTGAAGTGGTGTCAAAAATAGATTATTTCTGCAGTACGGATGCAGCCCTAGCCTCCCTAGGGAGTGAGTTTGGAAACCTAGGGGCAGACATTCAGAAGGCTCTATCCTGTGCCCCCACAAGATTGCCTTGTGAAAGGTGCTGGGATTGAGATGTCCTCCATTTTCAATTTTTGGGTTATGTTGTTTTTTAATTCTGTAATGCTTTGTAAAACTCTTTCGGCTGTACATTTATTTTGTTGCTGCCTGAAAGATCTTTTTTTCAACTTCTTGCAACAATGCTTCCAGCTTCTGCAAGGGCTTTACATAGACACAAGCTACCTGACACTAGTTACCATACATATGGTTTGTTTAGGATAGTAATGAGACAAAAGACTTTAGGAAGATTGATCCAGTGATCCACAGGTGCTTAAAGCATTACCTAAATCAACTTAGCATATTAAGGCAGGGAGCTCCTTTCCTTGCACCGTAAAGGAAGCAGTTTCCCCAAAAGAGGATATGTCACCTAATTAAACAAATAATACCTGGCTTGCACAGATACTTGGTCAGGTTTTTACCACTCATGCCTAATAGAATGTGGAAATCACGTGGCTGATGTAAAAGGATAAAATGTCTCTGAGTCTTACTGATTCAGCAGTTCCTGCTAATGCATCCTGAGTGAAATGTTTTCTAATTATAGAAAATTATTTTTTGCAAACATCTTTTCTCAGAAGGGATTTTTTCTTAGACCAGGTATGGGGTTGCTGAAAGGTCTCATGGGACAATGATACTGATGAACTCACAAAATTTATTTGTGTAGAAAGTAGGCCAGTGATACGTTTGAAATTTGTCAAAAATGCAGACAATAGATTCCTTTAAGTGAAACTCAGCAGGAAAATCTGATCAGATCTATACGCCTGATTTAAAATCAGTTCTGCAAGCATGAGATGCATCTCTCTGAAAATAATAATAATCTCAAATAATTTATTAAAACCATTAAATGTCTTTTCTTTTGAGTATTGTATAACTCAGCAATGATGAGGTTTTAATGTTTTCCTAAATTCTGTGTCATCCGGATAAAACAAATTAAGATTTTAAACCTTAAATATCTATGGACTACTGCTTCCACAGTAGGAACTCTTGTATGCTTGAATGTGTACCAATAAAATAAATTAGAAAGAAAACAATTTAATTTTGCCTGGATATGCATGATATGCAGGTGCAATGCATCAACCACTACAGCATTCATCCTCTCACCAGGAGCCTTTTCACAGTACTCTATGATGTTTATCACACTATGCTCTTAAAGAGCTACTATTCCAGTGTGACTCCTCTAGCAGCCTCCTGTTGCATGCTGGGATTGGCAGTTTTAAGGAGCTGAACTTCTCTGCCTGAGAATTCTAAATACCCCTCCTTAAAACTGCCAATCCCAGCATGCAACAGGAGGCAGCTAGAGGAGTCACACTGGAATAGTACCTCTTTAAGAGCATAGTGTGATAAACATCTATGATTCCACTTTAAGTGCCATGGCTGCATCCCATGGAATCATGGGATTTGTAGTTTGGTTAGAGGCACTAAAGATCTCTTGCTGAGAATTTTAAGTGCCCCTCATGAACTGCCAATCTCAGGATTCTATAAGATGCAACCATGACACTTAAAAGTAGAATATGCTATGATGACTGTATAGTGTACAAGGGCTCCTGGTAAAGTATCACAAGATAATGGACAAGGGTGTCTGGTGATGCAAAGAAAAACTTTATTATAGACCAACCTTTAGAATTACAACATAAAAAAAGTACAAAGTAAACATGTACAATTTGCAGGTACAGGAATATTCCAAAATATACATACACAGTAATCAAAGCAAAACTCTCTTTGATGGGGTACCAGTTGGTGCCTACTAACACTGATATATAGTGAGCCCTCTGTATCAGCAAGGTATCCATTTGTGGATTTGAGCTCTCACAGATTGCCTGCCCCTTGTTAATGATTTTTAACTGTTATATATTTTTACATGATTTTATATTGTGTGTAGATGTTTTTTGATGTTTTTTAATTTTACTGACATTTTAAATGTTTTGTCTGTGAGCCTTGGGTCCCTCCAGGGAGAAAGGTGGCATATAAATGAAATAAATAACTAAATAAAAATGGTGGCTGCACACACAGGAGCGCTAAAACAGGTGGGTGCACTTCAACATTAATTGAAGTGTTTTTTCCCATCTGTGTGGGGTGGATGTGTAACTAAACCACTGCAGATGGGAAGGGCCCACTGTACTTACTGGTACTTAGAAGGTCTGACCAGTTGATTCCTAGCAAGACATGTTAAAATGCAATAGGCTGCCACCTCAAAGGTAATTTCATTTACTGGAGTCTGAAGAATGAAGCACAGATAACATTTATCATATTTACCTGGAAAATGTATTAAAATTGGAATTATATAGAAAAAACAGATATCCTTATTGTATAGGCAATATAGTAACACATGCTCAACAGTTTCAACTGTGCCCAATTGGCATGTTGGGGATAAAGTCATGTGCACATTTATTTTCCCTCTAAAAGGGTTGATGGTACAGCATTAAAACAAGCAAAGTGATGGCTCTAGCATATTTAGAGGGTAAAAATGATGGGTTAGGACCATTTTTTATTTTTATTTTTGCAGTAATTCACACCTGCTGGATTGCTTGAAATTCATAGCTGTTGTAATGGGGAGCTTAATTTTTTGGCTCTTAAAAGTCCCATTTGTAATAAGGTTGAAGGGAAGAAGTCATATTACTGTAGCTTCTCCTGAACAGCTCCCACCCAGCTGGGGGGATTTAATAGACTCAGTGGGGTCAATTCAAGAGGGTTTAGCTCTATTTTGAGCCAGTAACAATGTTTATAGAACCAGGTGCATACTTCAAGAAACCTTCCCAGCTTTCACTGTCTAAACTGAGCACTGGAGACACAATATGGAGGCTGTCTGTAGATGTAATCTTGGTAGACAATTAACCACCCATTTTCCAACACATTTATCTACCTGGTCACCTGTGGGTAGTAATGTTTTCCTCCAGGTGATCATGGAAGTGTTGACTTCAGGGTTGAACATAGAAGCAGAAAATGTAGGTTCTGTCATGGTAACATTGCCTTTCAGAAAGAAGCAAGATTATTATGAGAAGGAACTAATAAACATATGGTATTTCAATAGCACTTTTTCAGAAGAAGCAAAGGATCTGAGAGGAAGATCAGCTGTGTGGAAACAGCCCTGGACAGCTACACCTGGAAAACACTGCTTTAATTTATTCTTATTAACAGAAAGGAAATGTCACATGTGTCCTTCCCTTTACACATACACACACACACCTTACTGTAGACAGTATTGACAATGGACTTAGATTTTTTTTTACATTATTACAAAATGCTGGGAATCTCCTAAGCAAGTGTTCCAAAATATAGCATCCCCTCCAACTGTCCCGAATTGGCAGGGACAGTCCTGATCGATCCTCTTGCATGCCACTTTCCCAGCTACCTTTAAACTGTCCCAGTTTATCTCTGCTGATCCCCCGTTGTCCTCAGCTTACTTCAGTTGCTGCAAAGTTGCTGCAATCTGAGTTCAAAGTGAAAAAGTAGCTTGAATTCAATTAACTTAAAGAGGGTGGTAGCAGTAGGAGGACCTACCTTCCCAGTAGATTTAAGCAAAAGCAAAATGCTGCAGCCTCTCATAACTTGTGTGATCTTCCCCAATAATATTTTTTCCATCTTGACTACACTCTGTAATCATTTGGCCACATGAGTCCCAGTTTTCATCTGTGAAAATTAGAGTTGCCAGCTTAAAAACTGGAGATGGCTGTTATACCTTTAATGGATGTGTAGAAGAGGGAATTTCAGCAGCCATTGTCATGGAATCAGGTAACACAGCCTCTTCTACACAACCATTAAATGTACAGGAGCCTTCTCCAGTTTTTATTGCGGCAACCCCAGTTGGAAGATATGGGGAGGACCAATGGATATTCATTATCAACATCCATGGAAATTGTGGAGCAATTTCAGGTAATTATGAAGCATTTCAGATAGTAAAGACTATGAGAGTGAGCCATAAAAACATTCTACTGTTTTTATGATCTTGCCAGCAAGCAAACTCCCTGAAACACCAGGTATACTTGGAAGCCCAATAACTGTATGACTTTCAGATGGTACTGTCCTGTTTCTGGCAGTATATTTCACCGCTGATCATCACTTTTGTGGATCATACTGTACATTTTAATTATGTTTTAGGCCCATAGCATAACTTCCCTGAGAGTCATGATTTAATTTGTATGTTATCTCCTCTCAAATTGCTCCGCAGGACATCTGTTAAGAAATAATGACAGGTTCCTGTTTCTTTCTTTTTTAAAACAACAACAACAACAACAACAACATATAGACACACAAAATCAGTCCAGATCATCATTTGCCCATCCATTTAGCTGATCAAAAATGTCCTTTTCCCCTGTAGATAGGGCCCTGCTTCCCCCGAGCTGTTCAGTAGTCCAACAATATCGCATTACTCAGATTGTATAAAGAGTACGAGTGATTTCCGCTCGCAGATATATAATGGAGGTATCTCTTTACAAAGCCCCTACTTCAGGCCAGCTGAATGCCTTAACAGAGCCTCAGAAATCCTGCAGCCCTAATCCCTTTAGCAACAAAGATCTGTTTCTTTGCTTAGCATGAAGTAGGCCTCAGAGGCCTGTGTGTGCCTTGGCCTGTAGGCCAAAAGCCTCCTGTTTACAATTTCCCTATTCCTGTTTTTAATGTTGTTCTGAGAGGAGCCACAAAGGGCTAGTTTTGTCCACGAGGAACAAGGGAGCTATTAGAGAGGGCCAGAGGAAGGAAGGAAGGGAGATCCAAAAGGAGCAGCCCAGGAGGGATTAGCATACACAGCTGTTCCCTTAGGGAGTGGAGCTTGATGCATTTTATAATTTCCCCTTCATTTACATTTTATTATCTTACTTCCTTGTTTCGATCCCATCCATTTTGACAATATTATCTGCCCCTTTTATGGGATGGGGACTGCTGAAACTGAAATGACTATCTTTGGTTTTGTAATTCATGCCCAGGGTTTTTGTGGAAATAGTGCTCATTGTCTGTCTGTTGCTTTCTCACATTGCTGGTTTATCTCTACTTCTCATCGTCTTTTATCCTAACCCATTTACCAAAAGCTGATAACTCTAGCCATACAGTAACCAAACTCAAGACATTAATTCCTTCTTCTGTTATATTTGTTTGTGCCTATTCAAGCTGAATAAATATTTCAAGTGTCGTATATTTTTGGTTAACTATAATATTTCCCAATACTGATTGGCCCCCTATATCCAAAGATTCTTTATTCACAGATTCAAGCATCCATGGCTCGAAAATATTTTTTTAAAATAAATACATTACAAACATCAAACATTGATTTTGCCATTAGAGACCATTTTACTCTGTCATCCATGAATTTTATCATCTATGTGGGAGGGTGGGTGGATTCTGGAACCAAATCCCAGCAGATTCCAAGGTTCCACTGTACTAGGGCTGCATTTACACTGCAGAATTGTTGTACTGTAGTTTGATACCATGTTAATTACTATGGCTCAGTGCTATAGAATTCTGGGATTTGTAATTTTGTGAGATATTTAACCTTCTCTGTCAGAGAGCTCTGATGCCACAATAAACTACAAATCCCAGGATGCAGTTTCAAACCACATTAATTCTGTATTGTGGCAGCAGCCTAGATGTTATATATTATATACCTCTGCTGTGCTTATCTAAAATATAAAAACTGTAAAAAAAAGAAAATCTACAATTAGTAGAAGAGGTATAGATTTTCAAAAGTAGCATTAATGGTATCCTTTAACTCATTCAAAAACATTTCCATGCTTGGGACCACAGCATCCTAGAATCGTTCGGAGATGATGATGATGATGATGATGATGACTAAGCTTTATTTATATAGCGCTGTAAATTTCAGATTAGTATTACCAATTTACCATGAGTGACAACTTATCTTGTAGGAAAAATGTATCTCTCTACTACCTACTGGTTCACCTGGCTTATCCTCAGGCCAGGGATGTAGCCAGGATTTTAGGAAGGGGGGGGGGAACAGACTAAGTGCCACCATTATAATGGGGCTTGGGTGCGGTGGCGCAGCAGCATGCACCATTCATTTTTCTAATGAAGAGTGGGGTCTGGACCCCAAGGGACCCCTCCTCCCCTTAGCTACGTCCCTGCTCAGGCAGTGAAATTCAAAGATACTGCTGTGTTACTCTGGATCAACATGCAAAGGGATCTTGATACATCATTGTGATTAACAGAGGAAGAAAGAAGTAGTTAGCATAAGCTTTTGTAGACTTAAGTCTCCTTCCCCAGGTACTACAAGATGCCAGCCACAGATGCTGGTGAAACATCAGGAAGAAACTCTGCTAGAACATGGCCACATAGCCTGAAAAGCAGGAAAGACAGGTCAGCACAAGGAAATACTGAGTTGTCCCTGTATTTGCGGCCTCAGGAATCACTGATTTGCGGCCTCAGGAATCACTGAATATTGCACTATTGCATTTTTAAGAGCTCCAGTGTGGTGTAGTGGTTTGAGGTTTGGACTAGGACATTGGGAGACCAGGGTTCGAATCCCAGATTGGCCACAGAAACCGACTGGTTGATTTTGGGCAAGTCACACTCTCTCAGCCTCAGAGGATGGCAATGGCAAACCTTCCCTGAACAAATCTTTCCAAGAAAACCCCATGATAGGGTCACCATAAGTTGGAAACCACTTGAAGGCATACAACAACATCAACAAAATTGCTGCTTTGCAGCTTTACCTGTCTTAGTGGTCCCGAACAGACTGCCAAAATAAAGCTGCTTCTGGACACTTTGGAGGTATGCTGTTTAAATTATGCATGTGTCCTAAGAGTCCGGAAGCTGCACCAAAGCTGTGCTCCAGTCCTTAGGACTGGATCATGGTCTGGGTGATGTAATTTCCAACCAAATAAACATTTTTGCATTCGTCAGACGTTGTAAGATATAATGGGTTTTAAAAAATGTTAAACAAGATGCTCAGAGCAACTGTGGTTGATGTTTAATGTATCATGCTTTATTACATCACTTTGGTGCCCTATGATGTCAGCTGAGGTTGTCCTCTGTAACTTCACTGGGGTCTGCATCCTGTGCCATCACAAGGGGTCATCTGTAGGTTTTAGATTTTGGCCCTGAAATGTCAGTTTGGGATGCTCCTAATTTGGAAACCTCAGTGATCTTATGTTTCTGGACTTTGAAGGTGAATTGTGACCCAGTGGCATCTCACTATTGACCTCCTCTTATACCATGCCATACAGAATCCTTAGTAATGTTTCTTGACCTAATGTTACTCATAAATAGTAATTCCTGTATATTACTGAATGTCATGGTAATAGTTGCGACATAAACAACTAGCAAAATTAAAATATACCTTTAAATTACAATATCATAACACACAGCCTAAATGCATTTGCATATACATAGTTTCATATGGTTAAAGTGAAAATTTGGTAAAATGTGATGTTTTTAAATAATTTCTTTTTTTAATTTTTTTTTAAAATTTCAGTTTTAAAAACCAAGCCCTCTCCTTTCTCTTCCCACTAAGCCTCACCCCACTCACACCATCTTTTAAAATTTTTAAACGGACACAGGTGAACGCCACAGCTTGTTTCTGCCAAAAGACAGATGTTTGGGGAGCAGTAGTGACACTTCACCTTGAGGAGTCACCCGGTGTGGCTCATACCCCCCACTCCCTTAGTGATGCCACTGATGTGACCTTCTATTACAGTGATGGCGAACCTTTTAGAGACCAAGTGCCCAAACTCAGTGGCATTCTCACACCAGGTGTCACTGGGTGCTGGGGGTGGGACTTTCAGGGGCAGGACCTCTATGTTCTAGGGAATGGGACTTCTGGGGGTGGGGCTTCCACCTTCCGGGGGTGAGACTTCTGGGGGGAAAACCCAAGGTACAGTCTCTCAGCCTCAAGCTAGCAATAGTACCCCCCCGCTCTGATTAAACGTGCCAAGAAAACTCCATTATAGTTTCACCTAAGGGCCACCATAGGTCAGAAATGACTTGAAGGCATCACACACACAAGTCACACTCTCTCAGCCTCAGAGGATGGCAATGGAAATCCCCTTCTGATGAAGCTTGCCCCATGATAGTTTCACCTTAGGGTTGCCAAGAACCAGCACTTGGAAGGGAGGGAGGGTGCTCTGGGCCCATAAGATGGAAATGACTTGGAAGCACACAACCACAACCACAAGCATAATAAAGCACAGAAGGCACAGTACAATAACAAGAACAAAGAGAGGCAGTGGTTTGAGTGTGCGACTCTGGAGACCAGAGCTCAAATCCCAGCTCATTCATGAAACCCACTGGAAGACCTTGGGCAAGTCACACTGCCTCAGGAAGGCAATGGCAAACATACTCTGAACAAATTGTGCCCAAAAAAGCCCTGGGGAAAGGGTACCAAGACACTGGGGAAGCAAAGTTTACCCTCATGCGCCTCAAGGAAAATGGAGCACAGGAGTGAATGCTTGTCATGTTGGCTTCTGCTGCTCCTGAAGCCTCGCTGGCACCCTTCACCCCCAAAGCACCCCCCCCCTGGACTCTTTCAAGGCTGTGCCCTTCCACAACCCGGGATGGTACCTGGGACAAGCATGAGCAGTAAGTGAAAGGCTGGGGCACTAAGCCCACCTCTCCCCCGCTTCAGGGACCTTGTAGCCAAATAAATGTGCCCCAAACCAGGCAGTACAGGCTTGGGACTGGGCGCGGAAGCCTGAGGGCCTCCCTCAGACTTCTGTGGGAGCACCCGGGGAAGCCCCACAAGGGTCCCACCCTGCCACAGCCACCCTTCTGCCCCACTCTCCTGGAAGCTCAGTCGCCCATCTCCCTGTCGCTAGAGCAAGACAGAAGGGGCATGGGTTGCTGCCATGTCCATAGCTTTGTTGCTCCCTTACCTCACCTGAGACAAACAAGGACCTGGGCCAAGAGCATGTGCCCTGCCCCCTGCCCCTACCACCCGTGGCCACTGCATGTCCTTGGGGACTGGGCTGTGTGGCAGAGAGGGCATGCGTGCCACAGGTTTGCCAACATGGTTCTATTATGTGGAAATATCCTTGGACTCAAACAGGACTCGAATTGTCTATTTTCCCATGGGTCTCCCTGGATGGTGATACTTTTATCATAGTTGACATTTTATTTTTGTTCAATGCAGTGCAAGGCACTAGACAGTATAAGACAAGAGGACAAGCACTTACCTGTTGATTGCCATTTTTTAAAAATTATATTGTAAAGACTACATCATGATTACTCAAAAGTTTTGCTATCTGAGAGTGACTTGGTCATGAGAGGGTTAGCTTAATCTTTATGGGAACAAAAACTGTATATGAAGCAGCGTGGAGACAGAATTCCTCTTATCTTTGCAACAGCTGTCTCTCAGACTTTGGGATAGTGCACTATAACAACTGAAACAGTATTTAAAAAAAAAACCAACATAACACAACATGTTGGCTTTGAATCACTTTCCCTGCTTGCCAAAAGTTTAAATATGCAAAAGCTATTTAAATGTAATGTTCTTCTAAAGAAATATTCTTAAACATTCTTGTGGAATTTTAGTGTTTCCTAGAGGAACTCAGATTGTAAACTAGTCTTGAATAACAGAGCAAAGTCTGTGATTAACATTCTCCTGATTCACTCAGGGACATCATGTCTAAACCCTTCCTTCCTGCCCAAAGTGGAATTATCATTAACTGGTAACTAGTTTTCAAGAGGAACATTTTTTTGTAGTCGGTGGAATCTTTCCAGGTGTGTGTGTGTGTTTCAGTTTTTTTTAATTAAATTGGAGAACTGAAGCCAGATGCCAACAAAAATGCACTTACTATATACCAGCTAGCCAAGGCAGTAAACCACAAGTTAAGCAACAGAACCTCTAAAATATACTTACTAGCGCTGGCTGGTCAAAACACTTTCTAAAGCCACAATTGCAGTTACTCTTATTACTCATAATATCCTTTATGGAGAGGAACTTAAATAATACTTTAGGGAACATAAGCTCCAGCAACCTCCAGCAGACTTTAGTTTTTGGTGATGCGGTGCATTTTTACTTTTTCAGGATTACAGACTATACACACTATACACTGTGATTATAGTGTTGATAATAGTGCCTGCCTTCTAAATCGCTAGTTGCCTGAGTAATAAAGGACTGTCCTGTGCCTGCTTTTAAAAGAATGGTGGGGCAGATTTTTCTTGCCCAAAGGTGAGGAAGGTGAGAGGGTCTTCTTGAGGGTCAACTTTGAAAAGGGAAGACAGCTGGGAAAGTTGTTACTTTTGTCTCCATCAGCACTTGGGGGGGTGGGGATACCCAACAATGACTTCCTTTCCTGTAAGGGCTGTTTTATAGTCTTGACAACACTGTGAAGTGGATTAGACTGAGATAATGACTGGATTAGAGACACTCAGTTGAACACCACATCTGAGGAGAGACTTGAACCCAGGTATTTCGGTTCTAACTATTGTCAACTACACCACAATCTTTATCTTGCCATGATAGGTGATAGTCATTATTTTTGGCATCCTTGAAAAGGGTGAAGAATAGATTAATAGCCAAAACAGAATGTGCGTGATTATTATAAAATGATTTATTGTTAGGTCCTTGAAGCAAGCAACTGAAACAAGACTGGATTATCCACTCTAGTCAAATAGATAGGCATAATGGCCTTCCAATTTTAGCTTTATTTTTTACAAGTTTCTTTATTTTATTTCTATCTGGCTTCTCTTCCAGGGCTGGGATGCAAGATGGCTTACAAACATAATTCTAAAAGGTTAAAATAAAAACTGAAAAATTATGTGTATTAACATGCTATTAAAACAACAATTAACATGATAGAAAAAGATCACAGTAATAATAAGTGAGTGGTCTAGTACATTCATTTTAAAAACTCTGATCATAACAGACCATCAGTTGCTGAAGACCTGCCTGAATATTACAGTCTTTGCCTGCCAATGGAGGAACAACAGAAGAGTCAGCTATCCTTCCTTGGTGGGGAATACCATAAAATAAATGGGGATATTTGGATGCTTTAAAATGGCATGAGCAGGTGTTGCATTAGGATGCAATGCAGACTTTATATGGGAGTAATGTAATGCAGTTCAATTTACCTGGAAGTAAGAACCACTAATGGCCTAAATATCCTGAAGGCATCTGATCTCATCTGATCTTGGAAGCAGGGTTAGATCTGGTTAGTACTTGGGTAGGTTGCCACCAAGGAATATCATGTACTTTAGGCGATATTTTAGATTCTTGCTTGCTTTCAGAGGAAGGCAATGGCAAATCACCTCTGAGTATTCATTGGCTAAGAAAATCCTATGTGGTTCTTGAGGTCAGCATAAGTTGATCTGAAGGCATACACATGCACACACACACACACACTATGCAATTTCTTTCAAGTTATTGGACAAATGAGGTCTAGTCACATTTTAATATGTATTGGAATGTCACCCAGCACAATAGCTCTATGGGGACTTCCAAAGTATGTTGAGAAAGAAGTTGTCATAGTAGTCACTGGGAATATCTGCTTTATTTCTGAAGACACATACCTTTCCCTTATGCTATTATGGTGATTGGAGAGGAAACCTTTTCTTTTATTCCTCTTGTCACCAGGCACCTCCTGGTTCAAATTTGTCACCTTATAAAGATCTGGCTTTGCAGAAACATTCTAGTCCTTACCAATGAATGACAGGATATTGAAGGATTTGGACTGCAATCACCAAGCAGCAGCAAACCTTCCTCTTTAATCCAACTCATTTCCATGCTAGATATAATTCATTCAGCTCTTGATTTCCTACAGCTAATACTCTGTTTCCGAGAGTTCATGTTACTAGTCACTAAATCTTTGTAGGCTTTTTAAAAAAAGTATAATTGAATCTGGTACTAGTGAATGCTGGCAAAGGTGACTTTTAGCCATATTGGTATGAATCAGATACATGTAGAGCCACGTTATATGTGCCCTAAGCCAGAAAAGCTTGATAAGTAGCAGCCTTGAATTTTAGTTGGAACAAGCAGACTGTTCAGTGGGCTCACATTGCCCATTGGGTGTTTTTTGTTTGTTTGTTTGTTTGTTTATAAAATGTGAGGGTCAGTGTGGTGTAGTGATTTGAGCATTGGACTATAGAATCATAGAATCATAGAGTTGGAAGAGACCACAAGGGCCATCCATTCTAACTCCCTGCCATGCAGGAACTCTCAATAAAAGCATCCCTGACAGATGGCCATCCAGCCTCTGTTTAAAGACCTCCAAGGAAGGAGGCTCCAGTACACTCCGAGGGAGTGTGTTCCACTGTCCAACAGCCCTTACTGTCAGGAAGCTCCTCCTAATGTTGAGCTGGAATCTCTTTTCCTGCAGTTTGCATCCATTGCTTCAGGTCCTAGTCTCTGGAGCAGCAGAAAACAAGCTTGCTCCCTCTTCAATGTGACATCCCTTCAAATATTTCAACAGGACTATCATATCACCTCTTAATGTTCTCTTATCCAGGCTAAACATCCCCAGCTCTCTAAGTCGTTCCTCATAGGACATGGTTTCCAGATCCTTCACCATTTTAGTCACCCTCCTTTGGACATGCTCCAGTTTCTCAATGTCCTTTTTGAATTATGGTGCTCAGAACTGGACACAGTATTCCAGGTGGGGCCTGACCAGAGCAGAATAGAGTGGCACTATTACTTCTCTTGATCTAGACACTATACTTTTATTGATGCAGCCTAAAATCTCATTGGCCTTTTTAGTTGCCGCACCACACTGTTGACTCATGTTCAACTTGTGGTCTACTTGGACTCCTAAATCTCTTTCAGCCAGGTGTCCCCCATCTTATATATTTTCGTTTCGTTTTTCGTTTTTCCACCCTGAGTGTAGTACCTTACATTTCTCCATATTAAATTTCCTTTTAATAATAATAATAATAAAATTTTATTTCTATCCTGCTTTTCATGGTGATCAAAGCGGCGTTCAGTATGCAATTAAAATACAGACATGTCAATAAAACGATTTAAAATATCATATTAAAAAAAACCTAATTACACAGCCAGCTGAGTTGAAAGTCCGAGAACATAGCCAAGGTCATAACAAATGGGGGGAGAGTGTATAATATCACATCTCATGGGGAGAAAGCTTGGTGAAATTTTTTTTGTTAGCTTTGGCCCAGCTTTCCAGTATATTCAGGTCATCTTGAATTTTGATCCTGTCCTCTGAGGTATTAGCTACTCCTCCTAAGTTGGTGTCATCTGCAAATTTGATAAGTATGTCCCCAATTTTGTCATCCAAGTCATTGATAAAGATGTTGAACAGCACTGGACCCAGGACAGAGCCCTGTGGGACCCCACTGGTCACTTCTTTCCAGGATGAAAAGGAGCCTTTGTTGAACACCGTTTGGGTTCGGCCGGTCAACCAATTACAAATCCATGCAACAGTCTCTGAAGATACCAGCCACAGATGCTGGTGAAACGCCAGGAAGAAATTCTTCTAGAACATGGCCACATAGCCCGAAAAACCCACAACAAAACTATGCAATAGTTACTTTGTCTAGCCCACATTTTACCAGCTTGTTTGCAAGAATGTCATGGGGAACCTTCTCAAAGGTTCTATGACTATGGAGTTTATCAGACAAGGGAAATTGGAAGTATAATCCAATGGTAATCTGAACGCAATTATGCGGTTTAACATTATTGCATGATAGAATACCACACACAATTTTGGGCAATGGGAAGTCAGTCTGAACGCAATCATAGAGTTTCATGTTATTGCGTGATAACCTACCACATGCAATTTCAGGCAATGGCAAGCTATTTTCGGGTAATGGGAAGTCAGTTCGAACGCAATTCGAATTCACGTAAATTTGCTGAACTAGAGAATTCACATGAATATGTTCTGGCCCCACTTTTTTTTCATTCAAAATTAAGAGAAATTCCTCCCTTGTGATAAACTCCTCTGACTCTGGACATCAGAGTTTGATTTCCATGCTCAAGCATAAAAACCTACTTCGTGACCTTGAACAAGTCACATACTCTCAGCCTCAGAGGATGGCAATGGCAAATCCCAACCATATGGCAAGTTTGCCTTTGGGCCATGATAAGTCAAAAATGACTTGGAGGTGCTCAACAACAACAACAGCAATATTGCTTCTCCTCAACTATGATCATGGATGGGTTCCAACAATCAAATGACAAGAAATACAGTGTAAAGATATTAACATCAGTTATAGTCAAAGTCCTGCTATGGGGAAAAGCCTCCAGCTGATGCCAGAAGGTATGCAAAGTAGGAACCAGCTAAAGATTTGAAGGTGAGAACATGACACATCAAGTGTGCTACTGGTTTCTTTAAAACATTTTGTTGTTGTTGTTGTTGTTTTTCAAGCCTGTGGTGGTGATTTCATCCATGGAAGATGTCAAAGCCTGGGCAGGTTTATATAAGGAAAGGTCTTCTTTCAGGTACCTATGTTTCAAACCATGTGGAGTTTTATGTGTTGCCATTATAACATTGAATTGCACTAGGTGACTAACATGCAGTAAGCGCAGATCTTTAAGGACAGGTATGAAGATTACTTACAAACAGTGAACATTTTTTCACTCTGTTCTGCATTACTGACATGGTCTAAACTGCTTTTAAGAGCAGTCCCAAATAGTGACATTACAACTGCTTAGATAACTGCAGCATCATTCCATTCTTCTTATTTTAAAAAGAGATTTCATAGTCAGGGAGTGGCTGGACAAGCATCTTCATGTACAGATACTCATTTTATTCTTTTCCTTTAAACAGTTAGGCCTAGATCCAATAAGCACATTGGTGGCGTGCCAGTCTCTGCCAGAATATTCCTGTTGACACTGGGAGAGGAGAGGTTGTTCCTTTATCTTCGCTTCCTCCTCTACTACACAATAGCAGTTGGGGGGTGAGATCTTATGCTTGCAGATTCATTCCCCAGCATCTGCTCAGCTATAGAGGTGCATCAGCCATGTGCTATCTATCCTTTCATACCAAAGGGAGATGTACCAGCCTTTACATCCAGCATAAGACTGCTCATTTTTCTCCTGATGAGTGGGTGGAACATGTTGGTACACCCCTGCAGAAGAAAAGGGATGGAGCTGAGGCCTAGCCATAGTATTGGTTCCTAACAGAAAACGATGCTTAGGTGTTCCCCAGAAAAACATGTAGCACCAAGGCACCACAAACAAACTCTGTTTGTTTGTTTTTTAACTTTTAGTCACACTGCTGGTGTGATTTAAGTGAGCTTTAAATATTAAAGGTATAGAGAGACAGTGTGGTGTAGCAGTTTCAGTGTTGGGCTACAACTCTGGAGATGATTCTCTGCTTGGCCATGAAATCCTTTAGGTGACCTTGGGCAATTCACACTCTCTCAGCCTCAGGCCGCAATGGCAGAGTGCTGTCTGAAGAAACTGGACAAGAAACCTCTATTATTAGGGCCACCATAAGTCAAAATGGCTTGGAGGCACAAAACAACAAGAAATATGTTGCAAACACTTTTTAGCAGATATGTGGGTGTGTCTGCTTTAATATATCAGAAATGAAGAAATAGTTAACAAACCTTGGATCAGAGTGGGTGGTGGAGAGAAATGTTATTTGTGTGTTTCACAAGTGAAGTAATACTCATGGTTATCTGACATGACAAATCTAATCTCTTTCTTTGATAAAATTACTAGCTTGGTAGATGAAGGGAATGCTGTGGATATCGTATATCTTGATTTCAGTAAGGCCTTTGACAAGGTTTCCCATGACATTCTTGTTAACAAGCTTATAAAATGTGGGATAGACAAGGCAACTGTTACATGGATTTGTAATTGGTTGACCGGCCGAACCCAAAGGGTGCTCAACAATGGCACCTTTTCATCCTGGAGAGAAGTGACCAGTGGGGTCCCACAGGGTTCTGTCCTGGGCCCAGTGCTATTCAACATCTTTATCAACGACTTGGATGACAGAATTGGAAGCATTCTTATCAAACTTGCAGATGACACCAAATTAGGAGGAGCAGCTAACACTCCAGAGGACAGGATCAACATTCAAGATGACCTGAATAAACTAGAAAGTTGGGCCACAGCTAACAAAATGAACTTCAACAGGGAGAAATGTAAGGTATTGCACTTAGGGCGGAAAAATAAAATGCACAGATATAGGATGGGAGATACCTGGCTGAACGAGACTATGTGTGAAAGGGATCTGGGAGTCCAAGTAGACCACAAGCTGAACATGAGTGAACAGTGTGATGCGGCAGCTAAAAAGGCCAATGCAATTTTAGGCTGCATCAGTAAGAGTATCGTATCTAGATCAAGGGAAGTAATAGTGCCACTCTATTCTGCTTTGGTCAGGCCTCACCTGGAATATTGTGTCCAGTTCTGGGTGCCACAATTCAAAAAGGTTGTTGAAAAACTGGAACGTGTCCAAAGGAGGGCAAGTAAAATGGTGAAAGGTCTAGAAACCATGTCCTATGAGGAACGACTTAGGGAGCTGGGGATGTTTAGCCTGGAGAAGAGAAGGTTAAGAGGTGATATGATAGCCCTGTTTAAATACTTGAAGGGATGCCATACTGAGGAGGGAGCTGACTTGTTTTCACTTGCTCTAGAGACTAGGACCCGGAGCAATGGATGCAAGCTTCAAGAAAAGAGATTCCACCTCAACATTAGGAAGAACTTCCTGACAGTAAGGGCTGTTTGACAGTGGAACACGCTCCCTCAGAGTGTAGTGGAGTCTCCTTCCTTGGAGGTCTTTAAACAGAGGCTAGATGGCATCTGTCGGAGATGATTTGATTTGGATTCCTTCATGGCAGGGGGTTGGACTGGATGGCCCTTGTGGTCTCTTCCAACTCTATGATTCTATGACATCCTAGTCCTAGCTCAGACCACTTTATAGTCTGGCATCTGAGAGCAGCAAGCTATTTCAGTGGGAACCCTCACATTTCAATGGCTGAGGTCTTCACACATTTGCATTCAACCCCTGATTACAGCCAGCTTTCATCCTCACTTTTGGTAACTGAAAAATCAGTTATCAAGAATGCCAACAGTTCTGGAAGGGATTTTTTTTTTTTAAAATGCAGTTCCACAGAAAAATATGGTCGGCGGCAAGAAAATAACACTCAATCATCTACACACCCTGAAATCTATCTGCTCCGATGAGTTGTTCCATGTTGCTTTTCTATAATACCAGAGCTTGGCAGGTTATTGTAAAAAGTAATTTGTTACCATTGCAGTGCCAACACCCCAGAAAGTAGTTACTTGATGCTACAGTTGCAATTCTTAAAACTCTTTACTCTCCAGTTTCTTAGAAGTAATGGATATTTCAGTTTTACTTTTAAATAATTGAATACTGCAAGCTCCTGAATTGTGCTACAAAACACACTTCCCTCCCCATCCACCTCGATGTCACATCAATACCCACAACATGATATGAACCAGCATACCAACCACATGATACTTCCCCACCTTTTAGTGAGGTCACAATCCTGTCTGTATAAAAGTAACTAGTAACAAGTTTACAGTTGTATTGCACTATTCCATGTTAAGTTTTACCCTGGTTATTGGGGAAAGGAATACTTTGCACATAACCCATTATGTGTGATTAGTTTCCAAAGTCTGTCTCTGCCAAAAGAATATGTTTTTTCTACTGTTCCTTTTGTTGTAATGAGATCAAACAAGGAATTTTGGAATGTTTGCTGTTGTAGGCCTGCAACTTCTCTTCACAGGATTATCCAGTTGACACCCATTTCCAATTTCAACTGAATCTTGACATCAAGCAGATATTCCACTGCATTCACTTCCTTTCCTTCCTTCCAGTAGCTTTATCCTGTTGGAAGGGTTCCCTTTGGTAGCTGAACAAACCACTTGGCTGAATCTTCTCCCTCCTGGGCTGTGTAGTTTAGGCAAGCAAGTCTGGAACAGGAACTTAAAGGAAATATTCACTGGTTGTAAAATGTGCCTCATGCAAACATTTTTTCTGAGTTAAAAAAAAGAAGAAAGAAAAAAAGAAAGAAAAGGAAAAAAGTACCCAACAGTTTCTACATATTCTCTTAAGCAAGTAGTTTTGGCAACAATGACTGAACTGAAATGTGAGAGAAATAAAACATAATGAACATGTTTTTGACAAAGGTATTTTTTTTAAAGGTGCACTGAAAGACTGATAATACCACATAGTTAGGACGCACTGGATTAATATACAAACATAACTCTAAATCCAATTGTTCATCCCAGATCTAATATGAAGCATTGAATCAACTGCAACTTTGCAAATTAAAACATAAATTCATTTGATTCAGTGGGTTTTCTTGTGGTATTAAAGGTTGGATTTACACCATAAAAGTTGCCTTGTACTGCCTGATGGCTTTTTGGATCTGTTGACTATGATGAACTATAACTGTAAAGTATTTTGGGCAGAGAGTCCCCTAGTTCTGTTTCCTCATTTAACTGTGAATTTTAAGATTTTACCCAGGACTTAATACATGCAAAGCATCTGCTTCTCTGCAGAACTGCCCACTCTGCTTAAGGTTGGCAGCGGCAACTGCATACCGTCCAACTGTCCAGATTTGGCAGAAATAGTTCCAATTAATTTTCTCTTGTCCAATTTTTTCAGCTGCTTTCAAAATGTACCAGTTTATCTCTCCTTTTCCCACTTCTCCCTTTCTATTCAGCTTACTTTAGTTGCTACAAACTGAGTTCCATGTGCAAAATTAGTTTGCACTCTGTTGTTACATGGGGGAAAAGAGGAGTGGCAGAATCTTGCCCTTTCCACTAGACCAGGGGTAGGCAATCTTTTTGAGCCGGGGGCCGGGTTGCTGTCCCTCAGACAATTGGGGGGCCGAAGCCAAAAAAATAAATAATTAAATAATTTTAAAAAATTTAAATATATAAATAAACCAGTACAAATGTAGGACAAAATTTTCAAATGGAGGGCACTTTTTAAATAAAAAATGGAGGACATGTGAAAAATTTTGCTGATTTTTTAAGAAATGTTAATATAAATGCATGTTTCTGAGGCTTCTATAGACAATTGCCCCCCCAAAGGCCCCGGTGGCAATCGGCGGCAGGACTGGGCTGGGGCCGGTCCCAAGGCCTCACCGGGCCGCATCCGGCCCGCGGGCCGCAGGTTGCCTACCCCTGCACTAGACCCACACTCTCCTCTCCTACCTTGCATGTTCTTCCTCAATAACTTTTGCCATCCTGACCACACTCTGCCATTGCCAGTTTTCATCTGTGAAATGCTGGAGGGTATGCAGCTGTTATGTACCAGCTGGGACTTGAACACTTGCATTCAACAGCAGAGTGCTGGCATGGTGCCCTTCTACACTTCTATTACTTTCATGGGTGCTATTATTATTTTTTTCTAAGTTGTGGATGACACACTGTTGTTCCATACAATACAATCCCTGTGTCTGGCTTTCTTTTCCATCCACCCACTCTAAATAATCAGTCAAGACCAATCTAGCCAGCTTGAGTCTCACACTTGGGTAAAAGGTTGGATGTAAATAAACTGATTGATTGACTGACTGACTGACTGACTGTGTTATTGGTGCTCTTACTATACCTTGCTCCAGTTGCTCTCCTTTCCTCTTGCCACCTTTCGGGAAAGCAGGTTTAGGTAAAATATGATGATTCCTCCTTCTAGCACTTTGTTCCAGATTTTCTCAACCTTTATCCCTTCAGCTGTTTTGTACCTTGGCTCTCAGAAGCTTCTGGCAGCATGTTCAATGGTGATGGATTCTGGGAGTTGAAGTTCAAATCAACTGGAGCACCAAAGGTTCAGAAAAAATGGAGTCAACAACAGAGCAATTTGTTAAAGGGAATTGTGAAATGTCCAAAAGAAAGAATAAAAATTGGCTTTTAAAGTTACTCCAGACAATGTTTTGGGAGGATTTTTATTTTAATCACATTGATTTGCCAGGACCTGCTTCACCGTATTAGCAATCCAGTAGTATCGATAGCATGTCATAATTCTTTCACACAAGAAAATAGGAAAAGAGGATTATCTTATTGCAAAACAGGCAGCCATATTTCATTATTACTTGTTCATATCCTTTATCCCACCTATCAGGTTCCCACGGCACCTTGGTGATTTTGATTCATAAGTTAAAGAGATTTAGGTCATTTTCATTAATTAACAAATACATGTTTTAAAATATTTCTGGTAGCATGTATCCTTTGGGTGCATCTACACTGTAGAAATAAAGCAGTTTGACCCCACTTTAACTGCCATGCCTCCATCCTACAGAATCCTGGGATTTGTAGTTTTGTGGGGTACCTGCATGCTTTGACAGAAAAGGCTAAAGGCCTTGTAAAACTACAAAATCCCAGGATTTCATAGGATGGAGATACATCATTTAAAGTGATTACAAACTGCATTATTTTTGCAGTTGTACATGCACTCTTAGAGACAGATATGCTTTAAGAGCCTTTCCTGTGGCTTTAAAATGGTAGGACACAATCCAGCCAATTTGGGACCCACTGATTTGAGTGGAGTCAAATATTGTGAAGGGAAAGCAAACTTTCATCTGAGGAGTACAAATCACATGGAAGCCTGTTTGAGGCAGTGCTGGCACAACAAAATTAATTATACAGTATTCCCTCTCAGATTTTCTCTTCCTTTCTAGTTTCATCTTTATCTGTCAATTTTCCTTAATTTAAATAACAGACACCCTCATACTGAACTCCCCCCAAAACACATTTCACCATTTCATGTACAAGGAATGAAATGCTGATGCTACAAAATCCTACAAATGTAGTAGGAGCGTTTTTTATCATTTCTGTTTGACAGCATCCTTCATCCAAGGGTTGTGTGGCCATAGTTTTTTTGTGGGATTTTCGGGCTATGAGGCTGTGTTCTATAAGAGTTTCTTTCTGACCATTTCGCCAACATCTTCAGAGAATGCTAGCATAGAAGAGAGGGGGTATATACATTGGTGGTTGAGAGGAAGCAATTTGCATGTTAATTTGTGTATTGTTCTGTTGTCCAATGGCAAGGCCCCAGCATGTCTATGTAATTAATGATCCATTGTCTGCTAGGAAACCTCTCTCCCCCTGGGTGGTCAATTTGTATATTTAAGTGAAAAAATACAATTCAGTCAGGGTCAAAATGCAGGGGTCATTTGTGACTTTTGCAAACCCAGCCTAGGTGCTTTTCTCCCACTATATGACTAATGCTGCCCTTTGGAAACTTGAAGCACTCCTCATTAGTTCTTCATATGTTTGAAGGGGTCTGAAACCTTGTCTGGGGCTGAGCTATATAAAGCCTGACTCAAATGGAGACTTTATTTGAAGAATCCACTCATCTGTAAAAAGCATTGTCAAATCCCCACAGGAGGAGCAGGATACTCTTTGACAGCAGTGGCTGGCAACTGTTTTTTCCATTGTCCAGTCCCTCATTGAGAGAGAGAGAGAGAGAGAGAGAGAGAGAGAAGCCTTTTCAGAGATTTGGTTAATTATACACAAAAAAAAGCAGAGCCATTTACTTCCATGGTGAAAATTAACTCTAATTGCAAAAATAAATATCCTCTTCCCTCCACAATTCCACTGGGAATGCTATCCGCTTACAACGGCCTGAATTCTCTTTTCAGTTCTGACTAGCCAACGAATACCAGATGCTAGAGGCTATATTTCAGAGGAAGGAATTGGCAAACCACCTCGGAGTATTCCTTGCCTAAGAAAAACCTATGAAATTCATGGGGCTGCCATATGTAGAAAGGCAACTTGGAGGCACATACACATGCAAACAGAATAAGTGACATTTACCAGTGTGTTGACTCACCATTCAACAATCAATTCAGTGGCTCTACTCTAACTGGAACTAAACAATTTGGAATCAAGTCAGTGTCGGTGTCTGCATCACAAAATACTATTGGATAATGCCAATGTGCCACTGCTCACCAGTGGAACAGATATAAACCGTTAGGCACCCTGTTTTTTATTTTGTTCGGATCTTATGTACTATATTTTACATGTAAGATTTTTTCAAAGAGGCCATTGCTTCCACCAGGGAGTAGAACTACCCTATGTATTTAAAAATGAACACACTCTAAACTGGGCAGAGAGACAGATGACAACCATCCCATACTCCCCAACATTAGAATGTGATTTGGAGGACAAAAGTTATGAATAAGGATCATAGAATCATAGAATCATAGAGTTGGAAGAGACCACAAGGGCCATCCAGTCCAACCCCCTGCTGTGCAGGAAATCACAATCAAAGCATCACCGACAGAAGGCCATCCAGCCTCTGTCTGAAGACCTCTAAGGAAGGAGACTCCACTACACTTTAAGGGAGCTTGTTCCACTGTCGAACAGCCCTTACTATCAGGAAGTTCCTCCTAATGTTGAGGTGGAACCTCTTTTCCTGCAGCTTGCATCCATTGCTCCAGGTCCTAGTCTCTGGAGCAGCAGAAAACAAGCTTGCTCCCTCCTCAATATGACATCCCTTCAAATATTTAAACAGGGCTATCATATCACCTCTTAACCTTCTCTTCTCCAGGCTAAACATCCCCAGCTCCCTAAGTCGTTCCTCATAGGGCTTGGTTTCCAGACCTTTCACCATTTTAGTCACCCTCCTTTGGACACGCTCCAGTTTCTCAATGTCCTTTTTGAACTGTGGTGCCCAGAACTGGACACAATATTCCAGGTGAGGCCTGACCAGAGCAGAATAGAGTGGCACTATTACTTCCCTTGATCTAGACACTATACTTCTATTGATGCAGCCTAAAATCGCATTGGCCTTGTTAGCTGCCACATCACACTGTTGACTCATGTTCAACTTGTGGTCTACTTGGACTCCTAGATCCCTTTCACATGTAGTTTCATTCAGCCAGGTGTCCTCCATCCTATATCTGTGCTTTTCATTTTTCCGCCCTAAGTGCAGTACCTTACATTTTGTTAGCTTTGGCCCAGTTTTCTAGTCTGTTCAGGTCATTTTGAATCTTGATCCTGTCCTCTGGAGTATTAGCTACTCCTCCTAATTTGGTGTCATCTGCAAATTTGATAAGTATTCCCCCAATTTTGTCCTCCAAGTCATTGATAAAGATGTTGAATAGAACTGGCCTGAGGACAGAGCCTTGTGGGACCCCACTGGTCACTTCTCTCCAGGATGAAAAGGAGCCATTGTTGAGCACCCTTTGCGTTCGGTCGGTCAACCAATTACAAATCCATTAAACAGTTGCCTTGTCTAGCCCACATTTTACAAGCTTGTTTGCAAGAATATCATGGGGAACTTTGTCAAAGGCCTTTCTGAAATCAAGATATACTATATCCACAGCATTCCCTTCATCTAACAAGCTGGTAATGTTATCAAAGAAAGAGATAAGGTTTGTCTGGCATGACTTCTCTCTCTGAAACACGTGTTGACTTTTTGTGATTATGGCATTGCTTTCTAGATGTTCACAGACTCTTTGTTTAATGATCTGCTCCAGAATCTTTCCTAGTACTGATGTCAGACTAACTGGACGATAATTGTTGGGATCCTCTTTCTTCCCCTTTTTAATGATGGGGACAACGTTTGCCCTCCTTCAGTCTGCTGGGATTTCTCTTGTTCTCCAGGAGTTTTCAAAGATTATTGCCAATGGCTCCGATATTACATTTGCCAGTTCTTTTAATACCTTTGGATGGAGTTCATCTGGTCCCGGAGACTTAAATTCATTTAGATTAATAAGGTGTTCCTCTACTATCTCTTTACTTATTCTGTACTGAAATTCCCCTATCCTGTCCTCTGCTCCATTATCCTCAGGTTGAGCACCCTTTGCCTTTTCTGAGAAGACTGAGACAAAGAAGGTGTTGAGTAATTCTGCCTTTTCTCTGTCTTCTGTTAGCATTTTGCCATCTTCTCCACACAATGGCCCTACCATTTCCTTCTTCTTCCTTTTGCTGCGGACATATCTAAAAAAGCTCTTTTTGTTGTTCTTAACCTCTCTAGCAAGCCTGAGTTCATTCTGCGTTTTAGCTTTTCTGACTTTATCTCTACACAGGCTCGCTATTTGCTTGAATTCCTCTTTGGTGATTTCCCCATTTTTCCATTTTTTATACATGTCCCATTTAAAACATAGCTCAGTTGAAAGTTCTTTAGTCATCCATCCTGGTTTCTTGAGACATCTCCCATTTTTCTTCCTCACTGGAACTGTTTGAAATTGTGCCTTCAGTATCTCCCTTTTTAGAAACTCCCATCCATCTTGAACTCCCTTCTCTTTTAGTATTGTTGACCATGGGATCACACTCACTATGTCTTTAAGTTTACTAAAATCAGCTTTCCTAAAGTCTAGGATGCGTGTCTGATTATGCCTGGCTTCTCCTTTCCATTGTATAACAAACTCCAGGAGAACATGGTCACTTCCACCTAAGGATCCCACCACTTCCACTCCATTAACTGGGTCATCCCTATTGGTTAGGATCAGATCCAAAATAGCTGATCCCCTTGTTGCCTCTTCCACCTTTTGGACAATGAAGTTATCTCCAAGGCAAGTGAGGAATTTGCTAGAACTTGTGGATTTGGCTGAGTTTGCCTTCCAGCAAATATCAGGATGGTTGAAGTCGCCCATCACTACTACACCTCTCCTTTCTGAATGTGTGGTCATCTGTTCTTGAAAGACATCATCCAATTCCTCAGTCTGACTTGCGGGTCTGTAGTAGACTCCCACAATAACATCCTTGTTGTTTCCCTGCCCTTTGATTCTTATCCAGATGCTCTCCACCTGGCTTCCATGACTGATGTCCTGGATCTCTTCATTGGTGTAAATGTCCCTGACATATAGGGCTATTCCTCCTCCTTTCCTGTTTGGCCTGTTTCTCTTGAAAAGGTTATACCCCCCTATTTCCACATTCCAATCATGAGACTCATCCCACCAGGTTTCAGCGAGGCCTATTATATCATATTTGCTTTGTTGTGCTAGGAGTTGAAGTTCATCTTGCTTATTTCCCATGCCCTGTGCATTAGTGTAGAGACATCTAAGCCCATGTGTTCCCTTTACTTGCTTCCTGTGCAAGTTCTTTTGCCTCCCACTTTTGTGTCCTTGCACTGTTTGCCTTGTTCCCTCTTTGTCTGTTTGCCTATTTTCTCCAGCCCTTTTGCCTACCAGAATACTGTCTCCCTCCCCCACATAACTCAGTTTAAAGCCGTCCTGATCAAATTCTTGAGCCTATTGGCAAAAATGTTTTTGCCAACTGGCGTGAGATGCAACCCATCCCTTGCCAGAAGTCCCTCCTCATGGAACTGCAGCCCATGGTCCAAGAATCCAAACCGTTCTTGGCGGCACCATCTACGGAGCCAGTTATTTACATCCGCTATTTTCTTCTCCCTTCCTGGACCATGCCCTTCAACTGGGAGAAGAGATGAGATGACAACCTGTGCATCCATCTCTTTCAACTTCCTACCCAAAGCCTCATAATCCCTTATGATATTCCGAAGGCTGTGCCTTGCAGTATCATTGGTTCCCACATGAACCAAAAGAAAGGGATAATGGTCAGTAGGCTTGACAAGATTTTTGCCCCAGGGAGACAGCACACCTCCTGAGACATCTTGTCAGGCCCACAAACCACTGGTTCAGTGCCTCTCAGCAAAGAGTCCCCGATGACCACCACACGCCTCCTCCGAGGCTTAGCGGCACCTGTTCCCTTTGGTGGAGCTCTCTGGGTCCCCTGCTCTTTCCCTGAGGTCTGTCCCTGCTGCTGTTCCTCATCATCCTTGATAATAGAGAGAGACTGAAATCGATTCTGTAGCTGTAAGCTTACAGAATGTTCCCTAGTTTCCCTACTTCTGTGTGTGACCTTCCTCCAACTATCTCCTTCTGTTGTATGTGAAGTGACCTCCTCCTCCCCAGCAACTTTCTCTGTGTGTTTCCTGTCCAGGACCATCTGGTCCATTCTGGTCAGGAAAACCTCTTGCTCCCTATGATGCTGGAGTGTAGTGACCTGAGCCTCCAGCTGCTGAACTTTCTCTTCTAAGAGGGCTACCAACTTGCACTTAGTGCAGGTGAAGTTCCCCATATCCCTAGGCAAGAAGACAAACATCCCACAAGTGTTGCAGGTGACTCAGTGTCCATACTGAGAAGTATTAAGGAGACACTGAACAAGACTGTGGGCTTCCCCTGCTAAACTTGGCCTTTGTCCCCAAGCTCTGGCACTGAGTTCAAGTCACTGAGCCTATAGTTATGTAGAGCTCCTGGCTACTTGCTCCTTCCAGAGGAAAGTCTCTGACTCACTTCCTCTGAGGTAAAGTCCCCACAAGCTCCTTAAGGAAAAGAAAAGTGAAAATTTAAAGAGCCCCCTCCAACAATGTTTTCAGGTCAGCTTCTCCTCTATTCTCCCAAAGCTCTGTGACTATATAGAAAAATTAAAAATTATTTTTTTTTACTTTTAAAAATCATTACTTTTGCCTGAGCCTACTGGGAAGAGGGGATTCTGCCCTTCCCCTCCTCTCCATTTGCACGTTGAATTCATTTTGAAGTAATGGAAGTAAGTGGGGACAAAGGGAGAAAACTGGAGGAGGAGAGAGAAACTCAGACATTTTATAAGCAGTTTAAAAGTGGGTTGAAAGAGGATTAATTGGGACCGTCTCTGTCAAATTGGGACAGTCTCCTTCAAATTGGGGCAGTTGGAAGGTGTACCATCCGATCTTTTACTATAGCAAACTCCCTCACTCTTGTCTATGAGTGGAGGGTATCTCAATCGACATTTATTTTGGAAATATATCTAAGTGTGCAGCCAATTTCTGTGAGACCAAAAAAAAAATAAAATAAAATAAAAATCTGCCTTTCCCATCACCTGGAAGCCCCCCATAGGATTTGGACAAGAGTAGGTCAGGAAATGTTTTGGAAGCACTGCATAATAATGACCTCCTCTTTTGTTGTTGTTGTTTTTGTTATATACAAATGGACATACATCTGTACTTCCAGACTGTGCCTCAGCTGAAAGGTACACACAAAGAAGCCCAGAGGAGACACTTTTAAGTGCCACATGTATTCACAGCACCTAATTTGCCTTGTCCTTTGGTAATTTGTCTGCTTTCTTTCCTCCTCTGCTGCTTCCTGCCTCATAAAAGGATAGCCAGCTGCCTCTTCAAGGGAATGATGGCAATCCCCTGGGAACAAATGTGAGGGCGGGAGGGAGTGTCGGAGAGAACATGCACATGCACATTCCCTTCCCCAAATGGATGATCACCTATCTGGAGCCTGTTTATCAGTCCACAGGGCTGGCTGGCCATCGTGACCCTATAGAGGGAAAGAGAGCACATATTTCTGTTTTATTTTAAAAAGCAGCAACCACTTGTAAATGGGAATATAAAACATATTTGCACATTCTTTGTAGATCTGTCCTCCCTCTTGCTTGGGTCTCTCTCTCTTTTTTTATAATAGAAAGTTATCTTTGGCTGCTGCCACACTGCAAGATTAATGCAGTATCACACTGCTTCAGCTGTCATGGCGCCATGCTATGGAATCCCAGGATTTGTAGATTTTTGTGGTGTCAGAAAACTACAAAACCCATCATTCCATAGCACTGAGCTAAGACAGTTAAAGCGGTGCCAAACTGCATTAATTCTGCAATGTAGATGCAATCTTTGTTGAATAGGGTTGGATGCAGACTTATTCAGACCTACGAACAAATGCTAAAATCAGTGGGATTTGAATTGACTAACTTACCAGGACAAAGTTAAATTTGATTTAAAAATAAAAATTAGCTTTTCAGGTTTATAAGGGGGGGGGGGGACCCCTTAAACTCACAGTAGGGCAATACTTTTACTGGTATGAGTGAAAATGCCAGAAAAGCAGAGCGACAACTAAGTGCGAAAGTTTTAAAATGTTAATTTTCAAAAAATGATAAAAACAGGTGAATTTATTTTGTGTTTCTATACATTTCTTTCTTGTGTTTTGAATTTTGGAAAGAACAAAACTGCTGCATGACCGAGGAAAGAAATTTTCCAGAGATCCCAGTCAGAGTTGACAATACTGGACGAATGGCCTGGCTAATGTAAGGCAGCTCCATATGTTATATAGGTAGAGTGCAGCTTCCCTCAGTGTTGCTAGTGAAAGTCAAAACACACATTTAGGGAAATGTTTATTTCATGTTGTAATGCCATCTTTCATCCAGCCACACAATTCTTTCAAAGCTGTATGATTTGCAAACTAACCCCATGTTTTGCTTTCCAGTGATCAATTTCTCCTCACAAAAAAAGGCCAAATGCAACATGCAGAGTGAGACAAGCTTGTGCTATGACAAACAAACATGTTTTACCTCTCAAGGGAGGTTCACTTATAATCATGTTAACTGTATCATCTAGTTTGGAGATTTGAAAATCATGTTTTGAGTGATTACTCAATGTGCCTCAAATGAAATGATACTATGGGAATCAACCCAATGGTTTTAATAGGCATAACATTAACACATTCAATATGCTAGCACCTTAATTCTATGAACTCAACAACAAATGGGAAAGAAAAAACTCTGTTGGTGCCTCCAGGTGGGAAAAAAGTCTCTGGAAAGCCCAGTTCTCGTTCCTGTAGAAACCAGTTTGGAGATCCATATGACGTTTTCCACATGAAGAGATATTTCCTGAGAGATCCTGGCATTATCAAATACTTTTTATTTCCACTTCTCTGGTTGGTTTAAATTAACCCAGTACTTTGTGAAATGAAAGATTTAGGTTGCTTGCCACATGTTTCTACTGTCTTGGACACAGTGAACACAGTTACTATTTTCAAGACACAAATTCTGCAAAGATCAAGCAAAGGAAAGAGGAATGTTAACACTTAAATAAAACTATCCTAATGCTTAGTATAATATTGCTAAAGCACTTTGGCACTTTGTCTATAACTCCTGAATAATAATAAAGAAAAGACTGAGTAGAAACTGGTGAAAATCAATTTCTGAAACGTTCAGTGAGACTAGATGTGACACATAATCCATGGGAGAAGGAAGCAGGGGAAGGACACAAGGGAAGGAGGGAAGGAGTTAAACCTAGCATATTTTATGAGAGAGAATAGAATGCAAACCCATGAATATGAAGGTACCATTAAAAAAAATGGAAACACTTGATACTTTGAGACAGTCTGGCAAAGCCAGTACAATACAAAACATCCCTTAAACTGCAAGCTGGAAGCATTTGTAAATGGGGAAGATAGAACATCCTTCTCAGCAATGTACCTATTCAGTTCCTTGATGCTAGGGTTGCCATAACCCGGCTGCAACCGGGATTTTCCTGGTTTTGGCAGTACCTGCCCGTTCCTGTCATGGGTGCCGCCTAAAACCGGGACAACCCCGGTTGCAGCGGGGTTGCGGTGCAACCTGCGGGGCCTCACTGCCCTCCTCCTCCTCCACCTCGCATGGCCGCACGGAGGAAGAGGAGGGCAGCAAGGCCTGGGGCGGAGGAAGCAAAGGGGGAGGCAGCGCCTCCTGTGCGCAGCCGCGCCACCCTCCCCACCTCCCTGCGGCTCCTCGCCCTCTTTCCCGGCCTCTGCGGAGACCGAGAAGGAGGGCAGCCCCTGGCGATTGCCAGCGGCTCCTCGCCCTCTTTCCCGGCCTCTCCGTAGACCGAGAAGGAGGGCAGGCCCTGGCGATCGCCAGAGGCCCCGTGCCCTTTCCCGGCCTCCGAGGAGACCGAGGCCTCTGCAGAGGCTGGGAAGGAGCCTGTGGGGCCGCCAGTGATTTAATTTTGAAATGTAGGACACGTTTTTTTAAATGGAGGCCCCATTTTAAAAAAAGTGTCCTACATTTCATAATTTTGTCCTACATTTCCCCCGGTTTCGAGGTCCTGATTTCTGGCAACCCTACTTGATGCACACTACCTCCTCATAATATGCTCAAGCAGCCTTGCAAATGATTTTAAAACATGTTTCTTGTGTGCTGGTAAAGAGCCCAAAGGAAACACGGAATTTAGCCAAACCCAAATGTATGTCTGTGGCTTTGAAGCTCGTGAGATCAATATTTGTTTAGTTAATTTCATTTTTCAGAGAAAGGTTTCTTTTTCTTTTTTATTTTCTGAGCAGGAGAGGAGTGGGGCACAGCACTCTAGCTCATAGGAAGTGCTGCTGCAGACCCACAGATCTGGTATTACCTTTGTTGGATGGCATGCTGATTGAGGTTTGGAGAAACATAAGGTTGTGGAGGCCCCCTCAGGGCTGAGTGGGACTTCAAATGCATTAGCACTGCAAAGCACTCTTGGCCACTGCTGCCAAGGCAGGGGGATGTACCGATATAATGTCAACAAAGGGGAAAAGGAAAGGGAGAGTGGCCTCGATGAGGATTAGTATACAGCCCACAGATGTAGAGTGTAATCTGGCTTCTAAGGGAAATTTACTATTTGAGCTTCTAACATCATTTTTGAATTATCCCTTCCTTGATGTCAGTCTCATAGTATACCTCACAATCTGCTTATAAACATGTTTAATACAAGTAAAAACCCACTGACTCTTGCGAGACTAACTTTCTGATAATTATGGTTACGGACCAAAGTTCTGTTATCAATGTCATCTGGCGTTCAGTATTGCAGTTACAGATCTATAAAGGAGAGTTACAGATCTGTAACTGATCTGCATTCATCAACACTACATAGTCTTACAGTGTGTGCAAGTGTGCGTGCCTTCAAGTCGCCTGTTGACTTATGGCGTCTCCTTCAATTTCATAAGGTTTCCTTACTGCAAAACTATGGACTTTATCACACAGGGCTCTTGGGACAGGATGAGAACGGTCCTAAAGGAGCCAGGAAGGGAACGGAACGAGTGCACACAGAGCCCCTCACTCATTCCGTTCCCTGCCCTTCCATTCCCAGTCTGTTCTAGAGAGGAGATTTTTGAGAACTGTTTTGAACAGTTCTCAAAAATCTCCTCCTCTGGAACAGAAGGGGAACAGAACAGAAGGAGTGAGAGACTTGTGTGTGTGATAAAATGCGTCCCCCACTCATCCCTCACTCATTCCAGGCCCCTTCCATTCCGTTCTGAGATCAGTCCCTGGGAGCCCTGTGCAATAAAGTTCTATGTAAATACCAACTCAGTTAACCCTAAGAAGCTGCAGCCTGATTTGGCAAAGGAGATCCATTCAGTTTCCAATTGGAGCACAAGGAGGACTCTTTACCCACCAGCAAGTGCGAGCCTGTCCCAGTTTGGTAGAATTCAGGAGAATTCAATACCATTGCTTGTCTTGATGGACACAGTTACTGTCCAGACTGATAAAATAAAGTTTGGTTAGCTAGCAGGCCTACCTGGACAGAACTGAAAAGATACCTAAATAGTTTTTGTATAAGGCTTGTAGTTACAACATGTGGCATTTGAATCCACTTGACTTGCTCCTGTGCACAGTATCTGTGCATAAACCAAATGTATTATGTGGGGCTTAGAGCAGACATGGATCGGATGATTTTTAAAAAACCTATTCAAACATCTTTTAGATTCTGGGAATGTGTTTCTAAAAGAGGCCTGCTGTGAGAAATGAAGAGTCAACTAGGGACCTGGCTGCCTGTTATTAACAAGAAACCATTATCAATGAGGAAGAAAAAACAAGCTAGGAGAGGCTGCAGCAATTTGCTTTTATCTTAGCCTGCTGGGAATGGCAAGACTCCTCTCCTTCCTGCTGAGTTGAGAACAAATTACTTTTGAATTTTCAATTCAGTTTGCAGCAACTAAAGTGAGCTGAAAACAAAAGGGGAATGTGTCAACCTGGATAGCTGGAAAAGAAGAATGGACAAATTGAAATAATTTGGGGCCATTTAATGGATACTAGTAAGGCTAGGTATATCATCACTTTGAGTACATCATCTGTTAATATCACTTGCAAAATGAAGGCTGTAGTTGTATTCATGCCTTGAGCTGGCATACTTCTCACATGTAACTTCTTGGTCACTGTGTGAACAAACTGCAGGAGTTGATAGGCTCTTGGTCTGATCCAGTGTAGCTCTTCTCATGTTTTTATCACCTTGTATTAAGGAATTAGGGGAAAATTAGATATGATGCTAAATATGAGTAAGTAATAATTTCTTGCACATTTTTAAAGAAGGAGCTGGGGAATGGGAACAAGACCACAGGAAAGGGAAGGGTACTCCTTTTCATCCCAGTGCCATCCTAACAAAAACCTGAAGATTCCTCTTTAGTCCTATAAACATCCTGGGAAGATTTTTCTAAGAACCACGCCAGAGGTTTCGTGTGGCAAGACCATGACAGGAAAGGAAAGGATGGAGCTTCCTATCTCAAACACCATGATCCTGATTCTGTACCCCCCATGGCAACCATTTAATTAAAAAACAACACAGTCTGTTCTGTTTGTATACACTTAATGTAATGTTTAGTTTGGCCCTGTGACTTACAAGCACAATGCAAGCAGACTCAGGCCTACCTTCCCACTTTAAAGGTTATAAACAGAGAAGCCAAATGAGGAGATTAATAAAACTCAGACACTGGTGAAATGCTGGAAATATTTGAGACACTGTGGGATTCTTGCACAGGTCTGCAAATCCAGTCATTATTGCCACTGTCATCTTCTCTCCCCCCTTTCTTCTTCTTCTTCTTCCTCCTCCTCCTCCTCCTCCCAGTCTTCTAAAACTAGAAACATACAACAATAGTTGATATACTGTGGGTTTCTCCCAAAGGAATAGAACAGCTTGGAAAGAAATGCATATTAACATCCCTCAGAATAACATGTATAGAAGATAAACATGTGGGATAAATAAAGTGCAGAGCAGGAAGCAATGGTTTATAATGCAGTGGCCAAGAACAACACAGGTGATGTCAGAGACTAAATCCACCCCTTTACCCCTCCTCCCTCCTTTTTGAAACCATTCATATTGCTCAGTAAGGACCTCCAAGCTGAAGTGCTGGTGTCTTTTGGAATTTTCCCAACTCCTACCTTGCAAGTCAGGGAACTAGTATTGCAAGCTCCCTCACTAAGGCCTGCTATAGCACAGTGAATATTTCCAACCTGTTGATAGTTGTCCAGATGGGGTTGACTGATCAGAAAATGCAGTGTGCGAAAGGCAGGGCTCACATGCCCTTTGTTCTAGTAAACAATATGGTCAGTCCCTTTGCTGTCCTTGTTCTTGTTGTTGTGTGCCTTTAAGTTGTTCAAGGGATTTGGGTGAGATCGATGAGAAATTCAGTTTTCAAAAATCTTTAGGCAGTTTCATTCTTTGTGTGTGTGTTGTATGCCTTCAAGTCATTTTTGACTTATGGCAACCCCTATGGAGTTTTCTTAGCAGAATTTGTTCATAGGAAGTTTACCTTTGCCTTCCTCTGAGGCTGAGAGCATTTGACTTGCCCAGGGTCACCCAGGGGGTTTCCATGACCAAGTGGGGAATCGAACCCTGGTATCCAGAGTCTTAGTCCAATGCTCAGACCACTGCCTATGGTGAGCCTAATGTCAGTTTGAAGCTCAAAGCTCAAAATGTGGCATGAGCTCTTGTACATGGATTGGCATTTGAGAGGCCTCCTTTCCCAAAAGTATACCTTTGTGTGGTCCAGTGAGCTTCCTAACATAAAAAAAAAAAAGCTGTTACTCAGGAAATTGCCAAACAAGACCAAATCAAACTGGGTCAAACTCCATGTCAGAAACAGTTGTGAACACCTGAGTAGGTCCCACTCATATCTGTCCTTATGCTCTTCTGCAGTTCTTTAAAACAGGTGGGAAGCTTGTAGCCCTCCTGAGGTTGCTAGACTGCAAGTATAATGTACTAACTCCACTCCAGGAACATAAGCCTTCAGTCGATTCAAAAAAAGGTGTATTCAGTAAGAAGAGTAGATAACAATACAGTACATAGTTGTTGTCAGGACTGAAAGGTTTCTTTTCCATTTACCTAGTATACTTAGAGTTCAACCAATTCACCCGTTACACAAGACTTCATCCCATTTGTCAGCAACTCAAAACATGTGAGCTGCCTTGGGTCCCTTTCTGGGAGAAAGGTGGCATAGAAATGAAATTAAAAAAAACAAAATAAAACCATGGTGTCTTCCGCATGTCTCACCCCTTCTTCTTTCCCCCATATGAAGCAACAGTTTCTCATAAGAAGACCTTGGTAATTTAGAGCTCATACTTACATCCCATACATCTGGTCATTGTCCCAGGCCACTACCGATATACAATCTTTTCCTTTCCCAGCATCACTAATAGGACATCACACCCCATCATCCTGCATTATCACTCATATGCTCAAGCACAAGAATTCAGCATGGTAGGACCATGTCTGGACCATGATCCTGACAGCAGCTCCAGTCATCCGTTCACCACTGGCTTTGATGGCCAGGGCTGATGAGAGTTCCAGTTCAACATTAGGAAACCTACTAGCTGCTCAGTCCTGCTTCTAAAGACCAATTTTGGCATCAGCATCAGTTTCTCAGCTAGAATATATCTCGCAGTAGAATCTCACAGTAGATTCCCACCACTGTAAGAGAGTCTTCCTCATCCCATTAGCAGTGATGCATGGACTTTGCAGAATCTGCCACAAATTTATTTGAGCAAGTTAGACATTTACTTGTCAGTGTTGCTGACCCATCACCAGCCTATATACAGTACAAATTCTTTTCTTTCTCTAGTTGTGATTAGGCTTGCCAAGTCAGGACTATCCCAGGCCCTGAAATTTCAGGGTCAAAACCAGAGACCATGGGACACTACCTTGTGAAGTGATAAGGGGCAGGACTTGATGATGTTACAAGGGTGATGTTGCAGGGGCAGCCTGATGATGCAACTCAGCATAATACAATAATCATCAACCCAACCTGTATGCCATTCAAATAAAAACCGCCAAGTCTAGAAAATGAAGAATATGTATATATGCATGTTAGAGTCTACATATCCTAAAGGTATAAGATATCTTGGAAGCCAAGCAGGGTTAGAGACCATCAATGAATACCAGGTGCTGCAGGCTTTATTTCAGAGGAAGGAACTGACAAAACTACCTCTGAATGTTCCTTATCTAAAAAAATCCTATGACAAGGATGAGGTCACAATAAATTGACAGGCAACCTAAAGGCATGTGTGTGTGTGCGCGCGCGCATGAGCACGCACACAAACACACATTTTTCAAGGCAACACTCTTGCCCTAAAATTCTTTACCACCTCCCAGAGGACTGTAGGAAAATCGCCAGGCCCTGAATCTGAGAACCTGAGTTGTGATATATCATTTCCCATCAGCCAAAAACATGTCTTATCTGAGCCTTCAAACTTTTAAGCTTGCTGAATAGTCTTCCATTTTAATTAACTATATTACTAAAAGGGCAGTTCTACTTAATAAAGAACATTTCCTACAGAACCTTCCACTCAGTATGTCTAGACCATGGCTATTTATAGCTGACTGATATGCTGTGTAATGTATGTTTGAATGGATTAACATACAAGAAACAATAGTGGTATAAATCTGATTATTAGGGATGCCATAAGTCACAAACAACTTGAAGGCACACAACAACAACAACAACAACAACAACAAAGAGTAGGTCTATTCAATCAATGGTCCACTAAATCAGTGCCTGTGTTAAGTTTACTACTCTACTCTACTCTAGTTACATCACACAGTTCGATTTAGATCAGTGAGACGAGCAATAGAGTCATCAGTGTAATCAATTGGAAGTTTCACTGGCCTCAGTGAAACTTAGGTCCAAAACACACTGCAGAAATATCCAGTTTGAGACCTCTTTAACTGTCCTGGCTCAGTGCTAGGGAATCCTGGGAACTGTAGCTGACAGAGAAGGCTAAATGTTTCACAAAACAACAGTTCCCAGAATTCCCTAGCATTGAGCCAGGGCAGGTCAGGTCTGGATTTGGGATGGAAATTACTTTGATCATTCTGATAGACCACCTACACCGGGAACAAGATAGGACTCTTTGTTTGTTTATTCAACTCATGTCCTGCCTTTCTCCTAAAATGGGATCCAAGGCAGCTCCAAGTTAACATTCTTGTTGGTCCTTTGGACTTCTCAGTGGAGTTTACTGTCATTTACATTTGGGTTCACATGTCAAGATGCGGCAAAGGCACTGTTTAGAGATGATTTTAATCATTCTTGCAAAGCCAGTTCAAAAATATGGAACTATTCAAATCTTGGCCTTTCGGCCTGTGGCATCCCACTGGGTTCTATTTTTGTCTCCTGTGCTCTTTAATATCACATGAAACACATGAACATGGAGATTTGAAGTGCACTGGACATCTGTGTTCAGGTGAAACATAACTCTGTTGATCCATCTGATTGCAGAAAAATTGTTGATGCCTTGACCAGTAATAAGATGGATGAGGTTTAAAAAACTGGAGGTTAAATATAAAGATTAACCAAACAAATTGAATATACAGGTGGTCTTGGCTGTCATCTGTAACTTCTCTAGATAAAGCATTTCTGTCTGCCCAAGATGGGACAAGGTGGGCATTTTCTTTAAAGATAAAGGCCCAGGACGGGTCAAAAGCGGCGTACCTCTGCTGATACTAGGGATCCAGAGTGCAAACCATCCGCATGCTCCGGAACCCTAGTGTGTGATGGTGGCAGCATCATGGTGGCATCCCGTCCACATGGGTGCTGTCATGATAATGTAAGCAACACACACTGTACAGATGTTTCTGTGCGTCGCTTACGTCACGCACTCATGACATCCATAAAGCATCAGAAAAAGGATATTGGTTTTTCTGGGTTCTTTTTAGGGCAGAGGGACACCACACCATTTGGTTGATGCAGCGTCCCTCCGGGGGAAACCGGACGCCTCCAGCCCGCCCTGATGAGGAGGTATGTACCTGGCCAAAGATCACAAGCTAGACCTTGCTTGGCTTCTGAAGGACCATATAGCAGACCATAACCAAGGTGCCTTGCCCACCTTAAGCAAGTGTGCCAGTGCCAATAATCTCTGCCTTGGGACAGGTTCAGACCTAGCACTATGTCACTGTGTTTACATCAAAACTGGACTCCAGAAGACTTCATTCTATATAATCCTGGGATTTGTACTCTGATGGGGAGGCTAGAATTCTCTGCCAGAGAGCAGCAGTGCTCTCCTATTTTTCTATCCACCAGTTAGTAAGCATCCAAGTTGGGGGTTATCTTACAAGAACAACAAAACAATGAATTCACCCAGAGATGTGTCCAGAGGAGTCAGGGTTTTCTGCAGGACAAGTGAGTTGCAGTACAATTTTAATACTGGTTGAGTCTCTCTCATTCTGAAAATATTTCAAAATCCAAAATATTCTAAAAACCAAAACTTTTTTTCACAAGTGGCTGATATAGTGACTCCTTTGCTTTCTGATGGTTCAATGTACACAAACTTTCTTTCATGCACAAAATTATTTTAAAATATTGTATCTAATTTCTTTCAGGCTACATGTATAAATGTACATATGAAACATACAGTGGTGCCTCGGGTTACGAAATTAATTCGTTCCGCCGCGGCGTTCGTAACCCGATTTTTTTCGTAACCCGAAAAAGCCATAGGCGCTAGCGCTGGAAAGCCGCGTTTCGTGCAAAAAAGCGCCGAAAAGCACCAAAAATTTTTTTCGTAAGCTGGAAAAAAAAAAACGTAACCCGGAACAGTTTTTTCCTATGGGATTTTTTCGTATCCCGGAAATTTCGTAAGGCGGTGCTTTCGTATCCCGGGGTACCACTGTAAGTGTTTTTAGCCTTGATTCACATCTCCAAGATCACAGAGTCATAGAACTGTAGAGTTGGAAGAGATCACAAGTTTCATCTAATCCAAGCCCTTGAAGTGCAAGAAGACACAATCAAAGCATTCCTGACAGATTGGCATCCAGACTCTGTTTAAAAACCTCCAAAAAATGAAACTCTACCACTTTCAGAGGCAGCACATTTCACTGTTGAACAGCTCTTACTGTCAGGTTCTTTCTAAATGCTAGGGTCCTGGAAGGGCACCCACAATTGTATTCAAAGGAGGAATACATTTAGCACAATAGGAAGCTGTGAGAGGGCTCTGGGTAATGTTTAAACCAGGGTTTAGTAAAATGGTTCCAAACCGAGAACTCTAAACAGCAGATTCCAAATCAGTTCAGTTTATTACTTTAGTCGAATTCAACTTTGATGCAAGACATGCACACACACAACAAGCAAGATACAAAAGGTGATACTGGATAGTGACTTGTGAGTGGCAGGAGGAGAATACTATACCAGTTCCAGAAGTGAAGTTCTGTTTGGGAGAAGGCTGTGACTTGGGGGTGGCTCAGGACATTGCCTAGAAAAATGAGGTCAGACAGCCATACTGAGGAGTCAAGCGAAACACTTCTTCTTCCAGAGTGCCTGCCTGATTCTAAACTAGACTGAATCAAAAATGTTCAAACAGGCCTATTTATAGGGTAAAATGTGTCCTGTAGCAGTTTCTCAGGAGTTTGAGTGGATATTCCAGAAGGAAGAATGGTCAGAGATGGGTGGAAATGACAGGCATACAAAGAGGTGCCATTTCCAGAAGGAAATGCCCTTTGATTTCCAACCTTCTGGCAATTACCCAGTACATCACCCACTAACACACTCCAATGTGAAGGGATTATGCAGATTCCTGTCTCAATAGACCAATTTTGCCTACATGCACCATAGCTTCCAAACTGAGCCTTCTTGATCTCCTTATTTGGGCAGGCTGCTTCTTTGCAATGGGCACCCTTTGTGATGGTAAAACATTCCTAATAATATTAATCTAATACAAAAGGACAACTAGGGGTAAAGGAGGGCTGGTCCTTAGGGTAATATAATGTTTTGTTTTCTTTGTTTTCTTCTCGTTTGAATCCATTGCTCCAGATAGTATTAGTAACAAAAAGGGACTTGACACCTATGTGGAAGAAGAGGCTCACCACCTGATCCTGATGCACTTCCCATCTTTAAACCCTTTCTCTTTGTTGGCTTACTTCACTATCAGACTTGCACTAGAAACCAGCTTAAAACAGGACGAGTCATGAGTTCAGGTGGAGAGGAGAAAATTGGAGTATGCTCCCCCATGTAGTCCTCTGAGTGCAATACACACACACACACACACACGATTTTATTGTTAGAGACCAACAAGATGGTTACATGGGGCTTCTAAATCATGATTACAGCCAGGAAAAAAAGTGGCTTTGATTATATTTATCACACAATGATGCCTCTGACCCATAGCTGCTGTGTTCCTGAAACGCAGTGAGGTAATTTCTTTTCATTGGTCGTTAGCACATGACTGAAATTGGAAGTATAATCCAGTGTCATCCCAAATGCAATCATGCGTATTCACATTATTGCGCAAAAGGTTAGACAAATTCGCTGGCATTCCGAACGCACTCCGACCGCAATCATGCATCAATCCACATTTAAGTAAATTTGGTGAACTAGGGAATTGACAAATCCTATTCCCAGGCTACTTCACATTTAATGCGAAGTTGTTTGGTGTGATATGCATGTCTCCATTCCCCCTGCATCAATTCCCATGATCCTCCGTTTTGTTTTGGCTTCCAGGGCTCCTAAGTCTTCCCCAGCAGCTGTTTTTGACAGGAAAGACTGGCTCTCCATGAGGTGCCCTGCAAGCTCTCTCTGCCCCAAACGGTGGGCTTGGGGCTTGCCCTGCTCCTGGCCCCTTGTGCCCTTTAGGGACCTTTTTGCCTTCTTTCTTTCTTTCTTTCTTTCCTTCCTTCCTTCCTTCCTTCCTTCCTTCCTTCCTTCCTTCCTTCCTTCCTTCCTTCCTTCCTCCTACCCTCCATCCCTTCCTTCCTTCAGGGCCAGGGGGCTTCAAAAAGAGAGAAAAATCCCCCCCTTTTTATTAGCCCCAAAGAGTTGTTCTTCTTCCCTCATTCCTCCTCCTTTGGGGGATGATGCAGTGGGGCAGCCTGGGGAATGGGGTCTGTTGTCCTCCCCTCATGGCTCACAACAAACTCCAACTCCCAGAATTCCATAGCCTTGAACCACAAAAAAGTGCAAACCAAGCACAAGGATGCTTTCGACTGGTTTTGAATTGGTGAATTGCCTAAATAACGTGAAATGAGGTGTAATGAATGCACAAATAAAGTGCTTTGCCTAAATAACATGAAATAAAGGGTAAAGAATGACTAAATAACATGAATTGCCTAAACAATGTGAAATAAGGGGTAAGGAATGAACAAGGAATGTGAATTGTGTAATAACGTGAAATAAAGGGTAATGAATGAACAAATAATGTGAAACAAGGCAAAACCAAAGGAACCGGAGGCAAGCCCTGCCGAAAGAGTAAAAAGGTCACGACCCGATACTGCCCTCACTGCGCATGTGCAGGGATGTTAATTCGAACTCTAGACTATGAAGGGTATGTGCTCATATGATAACTTCTTTTGCATTCACACTACTATGGCTTTGGGGTGAGATCTGTGTTCTTCTGTGCGTTTGACAACCATTCACGTAATAGCGTCCATTTTCGAATTGGCCCTACTTTCCTTTTTTCTAAATTGGGAGACATTCCTCCCATGTGATATTGTCCATTGACAGGGAAATCTGTCAATGATCTCTCAATCACACAAGTCCCTCGGTACAAAATGAGATGGGTTCACTACCGGGGCAGTTGTGACATTGGCAGTCATGTGGGTTCAGTGTCCCTTCCATTCCGTCTGCCCCCTTCTGCCTCACTTCCCTCCTTGGGAAGACAGTGTGGATGGGGGAATTATGAGGGAATCCAGTTTGCCTTTTATACCACTGCAATGTGATGATTATAAAGGAACCTAGTTTCCTCCCACCCCCATGTTCACCCCACTTGGATCTGGTGATTGTGAGGCAACCTGTGATGTCTCTATTATGATGCACTCATGATTCTTTTAGTGGTGGGTCAAACTCAGGAGTCAGAGAGAGGGAAAGAGGGAACCTGGAGGGCAGGCATGGTCCGTGGGGAAGAAGGGAGGGGGCTTGCCTAGCTCCCTTCCTCCCCATTGACCTTTGTACCCTCCAACTGTCCCCAAATGGGGCACATGGAGAGCAGACATGGTCCGTGGGGAAGGAAGGAGGGGGCCTACATAGCTCCCTTCCTCCCCACTGACCCTTTCTTCCTTCCAAGTGTCCCCAAATGGGTCACTTGGTAGGCAGGCATGGTCCATAGGGAGGGAGGGAGAGAGGGAGGGGGCCTGCCTAGGTCCCTGCCTCCCTACAGACTCTTTCCACCCTCCAGGTGTCCTCAAATGGGGCACTTGGAGGGCAGGCAAGGTCCCTGGGGAAGGGGGGAGGGGGCATGCCAAGCTCCTTCCTCCCCACTTACCTTTTCTGCCCTCCATGTATCCCAAAACGGAGCACTTGGAGGGCAGAAATGGTCTGTGGGGAAAAAGGGAGGGGGTGTGCCTTGCTCCCTACCTCCCCACTGACCCTTTCTACCCTCCAAGTGTCCCCAAACAGGGCACTTGGAGGGCAGGCAAGGTCCGTGGGGAAGGAGGGAGGGAGCCTGCCCAATTACCACGCTACCGACTGAACCTTTCTGCCCTCCATGTATTCCCAAATAGGGCACATGGAGGGCAGACATGATCCGTGGGGAAGGAAGGGGCCTACATAGCTCCATTCCTCCTGACTGACCCTTTCTTCCCTCCAAGTGACCACAAATGGGTCACTTGGAGGACAGGCATGGTCCATAGGGAAGGAGGGAGGGGGCCTGCCTAGGTTCCTTCCTCCCCATGGACCCTTTCCACCCTCCAAGTGTCCTCAAATGGGGCACCTGGAGGGCAGGTGAGGTCCATGTGGAAGAAGGTAGGCAGCCTGCCTAGCTCCCTTCCTCCCCACTTACCATTTCTGCCCTCCAAGTGTCCCCAAACGAAGCACTTGGAGGGCAAGGATGGTCCGTGGGGAAGAAGGGAGGGCCGGCCTAGCTCCGCTTGCTCCTCACTTACCTTTTGCTGAGGCCTCCAGTGTCCCCAATGGGCACCTGGAGGGCAGTGCAAGGTCTGGTGGGGACGAGGAGGATGCGCTGCCCAGTCCCTTTCCGTCGCCGACTTACTTTACTGCCCTCCGTGTCTCATAAAACGAGGCACTTGGAGGGCAGGAATGGTCCGTAGTGAAGGCGGGAGGGGGGCCAGCCCAGCTCCCTTGCTCCCCATTTACCCTTTCTGCCATCCAAGTGTCCCCAAACAGAGCACTTGGAGGGCAGGTATGGTCCGTAGGGAAGAAGGTAGGGGGCCTGCCTACCTCCCTTACTCTCGGCTTATCCTTTCTACCCTCCAAGTGTCCCCAAATGGGGCACTTGGAGGGCAGGAATGGTCCGTGGGACCTGCCAAGGGGGCCTGCCAAGCTGCTTCCTCCCCACTTACCTTTTCTGCCCTCCATGTCTCCCAAAACAGAGCACTTGGAGGGCAGAAATGGCCCGTTGGGAAAAACGCAGGGGGCCTGCATAGCTCCCTTCCTCCAAATTACCCTTTCTACCCTCCATATGCTCCCAA
>NC_056523.1:103799873-103806789 GCF_019175285.1 Sceloporus undulatus
CAGGCATGGTCCATAGGAAAGGAGGGAGGGGGCCTGCCTAGGTCCCTTCCCCCCTATGGATCCTTTCCACCCTCCAAGTGTCCTCAAATGGGGCACTTGAAGGGCAGACAAGGTCCGTGGGGAAGGTGGGAGGGGGCCAGTCAAGCTCCTTCCTCCCCACTTACCTTTTCTGCCCTCCATGTGTTCCCAAAACGGAGCACTTGGAGGGCAGAAATTGTCTGTGGGGAAAAAGGGAGGGGCGTGCCTTGCTCCCTTCCTCCCCACTGACCCTTTCTACCCTCCAAGTGTCCTCAAATGGGTCACTTGGAGGGCAGGCATGGTCCATAGGGAAGGAAGGAGGGCGCCTGCCTAGCTCCCATCCTCCCCACTGACCCTTTCCACCCCCTAAGTGTCCTCAAATGGAGCACTTGGAGGGCAGGTAAGGTCTGTGGGGAAGAAAGTAGGGGGCCTGCCTAGCTCCCTTCCTCCCCACCTACCCTTTCTGCCCTCCAAGTGTCCCCAAACAGGGCACTTGGAGGGCAGACAAAGTCCGTAGTGAAAGAGGGAGGGGGCCTGCCCAGTTACCTCCCTACCGACTGACACTTTCTGCCCTCCATGCGTTCCCAAATAGGGCACATGGAGGGCAGACATGGTCCGTGGGGAAGGAAGGGGCCTACCTAGCTCCATTCTTCTCGACTGACCCTTTTTTCCCTCCAAGTGTCCCCAAATGGGTCACTTGGAGGGCAAGCATGGTCCATAGGGAAGGAGGGAGGGGGCCTGCCTAGGTCCCTTCCTCCCCACGGACCCTTTCCGCCCTCCAAGTGTCCTCAAATGGGGCACTTGGAGGGCAGGTAAGGTCCATGGGGAAGAAGGTAGGGGGCCTGCCTAGCTCCCTTCCTCCCCACTTACCCTTTCTGCCCTCCAAGTGTCCCCAAACGGGGCACTTGGAGGGCAGGGATGGTCCGTGAGGAAGAAGGGAGGGGGCCCGCCTAGCTCCCTTTCTCCCGACTGACCCTTTCTACCCTCCTAGTGTCCTAAAATGGGGCACTTGGAGGGCAGGAATGGTCCGTGGGGAAGGGGGGAGGGGGCCTGCTGTGGGCGGGGCCGGCACTGCCGGTTGCATGATGGGAAGGCGTGCACTCCTCCTCTAGCGTGCTACACGTGTACAACAAACTTACTCCACAGGTGCCGTTGCAACAGTGAACTTTAAAGAACACCACAAAACCTACTTTTTTCCCATAACCACTAAACTCCAACTCAAATGTCTACGCCTCCGTCCCTCTCAGTCCTGCTCTGGCCATTAAGGCCTGGAAATGGCGTCTTCTTGGCCCACGCGTCCTGCGTCCTGGGCCCGACGGCTCCCCAGATATTTCTCCAGGGGCTCACATTCAGCCTTTTCCAGGTCCTGAGGCACAGGCCCTTGCTCCCACCGGTAACCCTTTGGGTCCCACCACTCGTCCTCCAAGTCCCGCTCCTCTGGTTGGCTCCACTCCCCTTCGTCTGAGTAGGCGAAGTCTCCCTCCTCCCGGGGGTTCCTCAGTTTTACCTCCTCATGAGGACCTCATCACCTGCACCCTATTCTCCATAGATTTATGAATAACATTAGTACAAAAAACATTCCTAAGGATTCTGTATGGTGTGGTATGAGAGGAGGTCAACACTATGAGTTACTGCGTTGGGTGGCGCCAACCTGAGTGACATCACTTGTTTTAACCTTTACATTCTGAATTGAAATGTTGGTGAAATGAACCTCTCAATCGCATTAGATTTTCAGTGTTAGGGATAAATACACACTTGAAGATTGCAACCGAACAAATTGAATACAGTGGTACCTCGGGATACGAAATACCCAGGTTACGAAATTTTCGGGATACGAAAAAATCCCATAGGGAATTATTGTTTCGGGTTACGAATGTTTTTTCGGGTTACGAAAATCTTTTGGTGCTTTTTTCGGCTTTTTCGCACGGAATCGCGGCTTTTCCCCATTAGCGCCTATGGCAATTCGGCTTACGAAGGCTTTTCGGGTTACGAAAGCGGCCGCGTTACGAATTAATTTCGTAACCCGAGGCACCACTGTATACAGGTGTTCTTGGCTGTTATGTGTAACTTGTCCAGATAAAGCATTTCAATCTGGCCAAGATGGGACAAGGTGGCCATTTTCTTTAAAGATAAAGGCCCAGGACAGACGGGCCAAAAGCGGTGTGCCACCGCTGATACTTGGGTTCTGGAGCGCCCAGTATCCTCATGCTCCGAAACCCTAGCACGTGACGGTGGCGGCATCATGGCAGCATCCCGTCCACATGTTTGTCGCCATGATGATGCAAGCAACGTGCACTGTACAGATCGCACTGCACGTCACACCAATGGCACACTCATGACATTCACACTGCATCAGAAAAAGAACCTATTTCTTCCAGGTTCTTTTTGGGGCGGAGGGATGCCATGCAGTTTGGCTGCCGCAGCATCCCTTCGGTGGAAACCAGACACCTCCAGCCATGGGGAGGTATGTACCGGGCCAAAGATCACAAGCTAGACTTTACTTGGCTTCTGAAGGACCATAGAGCAGACCATAACCAAGGTGCCTTGGTTGGTGCAAGTGTGCCAGTGCCAATCATCTCTGCTTTGGGACCGGTTCAGACCTAGCACTATGTCACATTGTGTTTACATCAAAACTGGACTCCAGAAGATTTCATCCTATATAATCCTGGGATCTGTACCCTGGTGGAGGGCCTAGAACTATCTGCCAGAGAGCAGCAGTGCTTTCCTATTTTTCTATCCTCCAGTCAGTAAGCATCCAAGTTGAGGGTTATCTTACAAGAACAGTAAATCAGTCAGTTCAATTCAGAGATTTGTTCAAAGGAGTCAGGGTTTTCTACAGGACAAGTGAGTTGCAGTACAATTTTAATACTGGTTGAGTCACCCTCATTCTGAAAATATTTCAAAATCCAAAATATTCTAAAAACCAAAACTTTTTTTCACAAGTGGCTGATATAGTGACTCCTTTGCTTTCTGATGGTTCAATGTACACAAACTTTCTTTCATGCACAAAATTATTTTAAAATATTGTATCTAATTTCTTTCAGGCTACATGTATAAATGTACATATGAAACATAAGTGTTTTTAGCCTTGATTCACATCTCCAAGATCACATAGTCATAGTATTGTAGAGTTGGAACAGACCACAAGGGTCATCTAACCCAACCCCCTGAAGTAGAAGAAGATGCAGTCAAAGCATTTCTGACAGATTGACAGCCAGACTCTGTTTAAAAAACTTCAAAAAATGAGACTCCACCACTTTCAGAGGCAGCACATTTCACTGTTGAACAGCTCTTACTGTCAGGGTCTTTCTAGTTGTTACCCAAAATGCTAGAGTCCTGGAAGGGCACAAACAATTGTATTCAAAGAAGGAATACATTTAGCGCAATAGGAAGCTGTGAGAGGGCTCTGGGTAATGTTTAAACCAGGGTTTAGTATAACGGTTCCGAACCAAGAACTCTAGACAGCAGATTCCAAATCAGTTCAGTTTATTAATTTAGAGGAATTCAACACTGATGCAAGACATGCACACACACAACTAAGATACAAAAGGTGGTAGTGGATAGTGTTTTGTGGGTGGCAGAGAGGAATACTATACCAGTTCCAGAAGTGAAGTTTTGATTGGGAGAAGGCTGTGAACCTTGGCTAGAAAAATGAGGTCAGACAATAATACTTAGGAGTCAAGTGAAACTCTGGAAGAGTGCCTGCCTGATCCTAAACTAGACTGAATCAAAAATGTCCAAACAGGCCTATTTATAGGGTAAAATGTGTCCTGTAGCAGTTTCTCGGGAGTTTGAGTGGATATTCCTTCTGGAAGAATGGCCAGAGATGGGTGGAAATGACAGGCATACAAAGAGGTGCCATCAGCAGAAGGAAATGCCCTTGATTTCCAACCTTCTGGCAATTACTCAGTGCATCACCGACTATCACTCTCCAATGTGAAGGGATTATGCAGATTCCTGTCTCAATAGTCCAATTTTGCCTACATGCACCAGGGCTTCCAAATTGAGCCTTCTTGATCTCTTTATTTGGGCAGGCTACTTCTTCGCAACGGGCACCTTTTGTGGCTACATGATAAAACATTCCTAATAGTATTAAACTAATATAAAAGGACAACTAGGGGTGAAGGAGGGCTGGTCCTTGAGGTAACATGATGTTTTGTTTTCTTTGTTTTCTTCTCATTTGAATTCATTGCTCCAGATAGTATTAGTAACAAAAAGGGACTTGACACCTATCTGATCCTGATGCACTTCCCATCTTTAAACCCTTTCTCTTTGTTGGCTTACTTCACTATCAGACTTGCACTAGAAACCAGCTTTAAACAGGACGAGTCATGAGTTCAGGTGGAGAGGAGAAAATTGGAGTATGCTCCCCCATGTAGCACTCTGAGTAGAATGGGGAAAGTTATAGAGAAGGCTGAAAGAAATTCAGGTTATAGGAACAAATAATCAATCTAAGCATTTTTTTTCCAAGTAGTGTTTATGAAATCACAATCCCAGGAAGCCAATGGTAAACCCCCTTTGAACAAATTTTGCCAAGAAAACCACACTATATAGTTGCCAGAAGTTGCTTGCACATTGGTATGCCGTGACCTTAAATCAGTTTGAGTCTACTACATAATGTGGAAAATGCAATTATTTTAATTTCTTACAAGCACTTCTATACAGTCGGCCCTTATGCGGGGATCCGTTCTGGACACCCCCCCCCGTGTGTAATGGAAATACCACGCATGCTTGATCCCCATTGAAAACACATCACACACGCCATTCTTACTTCCATCTCATAGCTTCAGAGTAAGCTGAAAGCCACATATGGTGTGCCCATGTATGGCACGGGCACGCTGTACTAGTTTCTTGTAGATTCTGGTATGGCCTGTTCCTGGCTGAATCCAAGAATTCAAAGACATAACTCTGTTAGTCTGGAAAATCAGTATGCAAAGGTATCTTCACACCTTTGAGACTAACTAAAAGAAAGAGGCTGGTAGCATGAGCTTTTGCAGACTTGAGCTACTTCCTCAGATGCATGGGGACCAAAGTCAGTGTAGTGAATCCTCTCTTGGTTTTAATCTTCAAAAGTAGTGTTCCCTCTGAAGACTACTTGGACAGTTCCTTTAAAGATTACAATAAGAGCCAGAGCAGCTTTATCCCCGCCACTGACATGAGAACCAGTATTGCTTGTTCCTCCAACCATTAGGTCTAGGCCCTCAAGAAATCTGAACCTGGGATCATATTATGCTGGACCAACAGAGCACCCTACACAAGCAGCCACCAGCCCACTTGTGTATATCTGTGTGTGGACTCTATTGCCTGTTTCCCCCTTATAACACAGAGCCCTGGATTATTCCCACTGTTGAGGCCTACTTCTGCAATGTGTGTTCTCCAATAAAGGCCTTCTGGTTTATTTCGTTTAAAAATATGCAGGGCAGAATCCTGGTGCTTTGTGACTGTGGGGTCACACTTCTTCCATGGCTTCACAGAGTTGGACAGAGAAGACCGGGAAAATTTGGCAGCTCTGAGTGGTCTGTTTCTCCAGCCTGTTCCTTCCTTTATAGCCTTTCTCTTTTTGCTGTCATCATTTAAATGCTAGCATAGCTATGCTAGAGTAGTGTATAAACAGGATTACTCCACAGATATATGAGGCTTAAAGACTCTAGTCTAAAGCCACTAAATTTCATCTGATCTTGAAAACTAAAAAGGGTAAACCATGTCTGAATATTCTTTTCCAAAGAAAACCCTATGAACTTCATGGGGTCACCATATGTTGACAGGGGAATTGCACAAAACACACACAACATTGCCTTATGTAGAGTCAGACTGCTGAACTGTTTCGGTTAGCATTTCTAAGATAACTGGCAGCAGGTCTCTTAGATTTCTCTCTTAGATCCCTCCCAGCTCTGAGCAACTGCAGGAAGTGAATCTGGAAACCTCTTCATCATCATCTTCATCATCAATTTTCTTTCTTATCTCCTCATGCAAAGAATCACCTCTGTCATTGAAGATTATCGCACTGCGTTCTGAGAACGTTCCATATCATCACGTGATGAAAACGTTCCTGGAACGGATATTACCGCATTAGAAATCAAAACGTGATCAGAACGGGATCAGAACGGCAGTTTACCGCACTGCGATTCCTTTTTCTTGAAACCATTCTCAGAACGGTTTGCTGTATTAAGTTTTGTGGGCTGTCTTCTGATGACGTCGCCACTCAGTGGTTGGACGGCTCGGGAGAGGCGCTGCCCCCAGGAAAGAGGGAAAAGGGAGGCTTGGGCCATGGAGCTCGCCTCTCCTGAGTCCCTCGGCTTACTGAAATCCCTCACCTCCCTTCCCCATAGGAATCAATCCAAAAACGGAGTTTTAAAAGAGCAGTGAGCCCTATGGGTCTTCATCTGGGGGGAGCAGAGGATGCTTGGCTATGGGGTTGTCCTGCCATCTCTCTCTCTCCCCTCTTTCCCCATAGGAAAGAATCCAAAAACGGAGTTTAAAATCTCTCTCAGATGCAGACCCAAAGGGCTCTCCTCTGCTCCTTTTAAACTCAGTTTTTGGATTGATTTCTATGGGGAAGGGAGGTGGGGGATTTCAGTAAGCCTAGGGACTCTGGCCGGGAGAGTGCTTCTCAGCCTCACTGAGAAGTCTTCCCTCCGAAGATTCTCTTGGGAGGGAAAGAAGGCAAGCCCCTATAAAACGCTGGGGCTTCATATGCTGGCATATGTTTGAAGAAAATAGGATAAAACCTATGTAACTTGATGGGCCAAGGGCAGAGTCCCCTCCTTGGCAGCCTGGTCATTAAGGGAGCTCCACGGAGGTCCCTTCAAGCGGAGGGAAAGGGAGGGGACTGGGCCAAGGGCAGAGCCCCAGCAGCCATAGCAGCTCTTTAAACCGGTTAGAAAAGAAGAGTCCTCTG
>NC_056523.1:103809789-103855947 GCF_019175285.1 Sceloporus undulatus
TGCTTTTCTGTGGTGCTCCAAACAGAGGAGCTTTTGTGGGTTCCCTCCTGGAGGGAAGGAGGAGAAGGTCCTGGGCATCCCTGCCTCCTGCATTGTGACAGCACAGGAGCCCCACTGGACATGACACTAGAGACCCCCGGAGAAGCAGCCAGACCCTCTCCCTCTTGCTCTCTGCTCTGGTCTCTTCTTTCCCTCTCTTTCCCTGCTTTCCTCTTCTCTTCCTTGTCCCACCTTTCCTCCCTTTTTCCTCCCTTCCCTCCCTCCTTCTTTCCCCCCTCACACACACACACCTTCCCTCACTGCAGTCGCTCGCCTGCCTGCCTCCCTCCCTGCCTGTCATTCTTTCAGCCAATCAGGAGACGGAGGAATGAGGGAACGGATTTGAGAACGGATAAGAATACCGCACACACTTCTCTTGCAACGTTTTCATCACGTTTCAGCTCTCTGGGAACACATTCAGAACACATTCAAATCCGTTCCCTCCTGGAACACATTTGGAACACATTTAAGCGTTCTGAGAACCCGATTGGAACACATACGTGCGGTATTCTCAAATGCGTTCCGTTCTCATCACATGATCAGAACGTTCTCAGAACGCAGTGCGATAATCTCCATTGAGTTATATGATGTTACATCATAAAGTTTATGGAATTAACACAAGAGTATAATGAAACATTAAACCATTTGTTGCTCTCCTGTAGTTGCAAATACTTTTTCTTCTCCTCTTTTTCTACTCAGCTGTTTCTCATTTCTTGGGGCTATTACTATAGCCCAGGGACAGAAATCATTTGGCTCTCCAAATGTGAACTGTCTCCAGATAAGACCATTGAGTTGGAAAAAGAGTCTGTCCTTGGGGCTGATCTGTGCACTTACTCTCTCATAAAGTTGTGGGGCTTGAGAGGGAGCCCCCAGGGTTGGCCTTCCAAAAATTATTGTCCGAGATGGCAACTGGTCTCTTTGGATTGCCCTTGGGGTCTGGTGTTTCAACCAAGAGTGGCTGGAGAGGTCTCACAGGTTGACAGCTGTGGCCCTAGCTAAACCTGTGCCAGGTTCTTCCTCCCTTCATTTATCAGACCCCAGGTCTCAAACATTTAATGAGGTTTTAGATCAATAAAGATGGCCCCTGTTTAACTACAAATGTTGTGTCTGGTCTCATTATTCCATGGTTGGTCAACAAAGAGCTTTCTTGATGGCTGCTCCTAAGCTATGGAGCTCCCTCCCAAGGGCTCCTCCTTTGCCCTCTCTCTGCTCTCTTTCTGCTGACAGAGCAACACTTTCTTTTATTTATTTAAACAGGCCTTCAGCTTTTAACAGGTTGGGACAAAGGCATATTCACTGGGTGTGCTATATATTTTTTAAATGTGTTGAATTTTAAAAAATAATTTAATGTTTTAATTTGATTCATTGTTTAACAGTTTTAAAACTTTTGTACTGTACAGGTTGAGTCTCCCTTATCCTGAATGCTTTGGACCAGGGGTGTTTTGGATTTCAGATTTTTTTGGATTCTGGAATACCTGTATTTGCATATATGTAAATAATGAGATATCTTGGAGATGTGATCCAAGTCTACACATAACATTGATTTAAGTTTCATATACATCCTATAGACGTAGACTAGAGGTCCTCGGATACAGTATTTTAAATAAATTTGTGTATGAAACAAAGTTTGTTTACACTGAACCATTAGAAAGCAAAAATGTCACTATCTTAGACATACAGGAAAAGGTTTTGGTTTTTGGAATATTTAAGAATTCCAGATATGGTAGACTCAACCTGTATATTGTTTTAGCTGTTTTGTTTTAACATATTGCAAGCCATTTGGGTCCCATATTAGGAAAAGGTGGGATATTAAAATAAATAAATAAATAAATAACTTCCACTTAGTCTCCCTATCCCCCACACTTTGCCATTTGCACATTGTGATTGTGATGAAATTGGTGATGTTTCTGCTGAGGCGCACTCATAAAGCTTTCAGTGATGCATCAAGCTTAGTATAAACCAAGGGGAAGGGAGCTTTCATGGGAGACACTTGAAATTTCTTCAGAGCCATGTTTCTGTTAAAGGAGGTGGAGATTCAGCACAAAATAAGAGAAGAGAAAATATTATGTGCATTTGTGTTAGATACCAAAAAAATGGGGGGAGGAGACATACAACCCAAACCAACCAACCATTTCCCGATCAAAACTTCATGTAGCCAAGTGAACTTTCTATATATTTCTTTTATTTGTCTGAAATCAAGGATACTGGGATGTAAGAATAGCCAAAGCTTGGACTATGATGTTATTTAAGGCGCCTCCACTACTCAGAAGATGGAGGCAAAATGATGGAATCCATGTGGAATAACCAGAGAAGCCCTGTTCCTTCTAAAATATGCAGAACAAAAGGCAAGGCTGGCAGTTCAGTTCTAGAATGAACAGTTGTAGATTCCCAAGGAGATGGGAACAAAGGGGTCCACACAGGTGAGGTGAGTTGCCAAACTCTGGACCTTATCACACATGGGGAGGGTTGCAGCTCAGATCCGCAGTCACTCCTGTTCTAGCAATCCACACCAGATCCAGAGTCACTCCTCTCTAGCAATTTGGATTGAGGTTAAAACATCATGTTTTTCCACATCTGGTTGCCTTTCTGTTGTCCTTCCGAAGTGAGGGGGAAGAGAAGTCAGTTCGATTCCAAGCCAGTCACGTGATGCAGACTCAAGCAAAGGGGAGTGAGTGCACATTGTATTACCACACCAGAGCATACTGTGAGGGGTCAACGATTCTAATCGGCACCCCTGGGCATGCTCAGTGGGGCTCTTGGCGCTGCCCTCCTTCCCTGCCCCCTCCTTAGCTGTCATCCTTCATTGGGGTCTAAGGAGAAGGCAGGGGATGATGGGATAGGTCGCTGGGGGTCCCTGGAGCCAGGATCAGGATGCAGGAGAAGGCATGAGATGATGGGATGGGTTGCTGGGGGTCCCTGGAGCCAGGATCAGGATGCAGGAGCAGTCAGGGGATGGTGGGTTAGGTGGCACAGGGGGGAGATAGGGATACAGGAGCAGTCAGGGGATGATGGGTTAGGTGGCACAGGGGGGAGATAGGGATGCAGGAGCAGTCAGGGGATGATGGGTTACGTGTCGGTGAAGGAGGGAACAGATCGGGGTCTAGGAGAAGGCAGGGGATGATCTGATTGGTGGAAGGAGGGGAGCAGATGGGGATCTAGAAAGCAAGGATGATGGGATTGGTGGGAGGCTAAAGGAGGGGAGCAGATCGGGGTCCAGGAGGACGCAGGGGATGCAGGGGATGATGGGATCGGCTGGTTGGCAGAAAGGAGGAGATGGCATGGAGGAAGAGGAAGGGAATGACGGAGCAGGATGCAGGGGCCAAGGGGGGTGGCATCGGAATGCTTTTCCACACCAGACCAAATTGCAGTGCAATCGAAGGGAGCCTGGAAGCGAATTCTCTGAAGCCACTTTTTTCCCGTTTTATCCAAAATGAGGGGTGACTTCAGAAATGCTGCTGAAGCAATTTGCAAGGGGCTCCCATAGAAATCAATGGCGTCTGATAAAACAGTCCCTTTATGAGGTGAAACCGCATCGTTGGAAGTGCAATCACTTCGGAAGTGAGCTGGAACTGAGCCACAACATCACCAAAAAGCTCCGTGTGATATACTCCTCTATCTTTTAGATTGCCTGGCTCTCCAAATAACCTTTGTCTAGAAAAACGATGAGATTTCCCATGGTCTTAAAGGATATGATATAAAGCACAGTAAAGAAAAAAAATATTCTAGAAGAGGAAAGAGTATTTTCATATATAGCATATCAAGTTTATGGTGAGTCCCTACAGAGCAGGTCCTGGGAAAAAAGAGGTTATTGGTGCTTGTTAACGCCTTTTTAAAATAGCTTCTTCAAACTAATTATAGGGAAATATTTTTCATGGTTAACATTTTATTTCACCATTTTCTACATGACCTCTCTTCAGATTTAAATGGAAATTTTCAAATTTAAAAAGAATTTAACAAGAACTGCAACAGATCTGTTTTATAAGGAGGAGAGGTAACACCTTCCAGGTTATTTAAGGTATGTTTTCAAATGTGATGGTAATAAAAGAATGAGATGGTGACAGCATAGCAATGTTTCTGTTCAGATTCACAGCTTCAAGTTTAAACATTAATCTTAGAACAAAATATCCAACGCAACATGAGAAGTATTTTTTCAAGAATGTTTAAAAGCATCTTAAGTTAATATGAGGTGGAGGTGAGTCCTTAGAAGTTGGTTCTATAGAAAGAAAGAAAGTGGAACATTTTATATCACAATTTTCTAAATGACCTCTCTGCAGATTTAAAAGAAAATTTTCAAATTGAAAAAGAACTGCAAACACCTCTGTTTTATAAGATGGAGCAGTAACACCTTCCAAATTGAGGTATGTTTTTAATGGTCATCGATATAGAAGAATGAAAGGATAATAGCATGACAATGTTTCTTTACAGGAAATGCCATGGCTTGAAAAACCATAAAGGAAGTCACAGATTCAACTTAATTAAGCAATAATCTCAGAACAAAAAGTCCAGTGCAATCTAAGATGTATAAGACTCCCCCCCCCAACAAAAGCGTTTAAAATATCATAGGTTAATATGAGGTGGAAGTAAGTACTTAGAAGTAGGTTCTATAGAGAGAAAAGAAGTGGAATTCTGAACTGTTCAATATCTCAAGGCCTGAAAATATCTACATTGGTTCAACATTTTAAAGATAATGTTTGTGAAATTGCAAATTTAACAGGAACCTAAAGAGATTAAGAAATATATTTAGATCGAAAAGCTCATCACAAGGCAAGGAACCTAACAGAAGACACTGTTCCAAAATGAGAAGAAGGGGAGCATCACAGATGAACTTCAGAAGCCTGGAAGAAGATCTTTGTGATGTGTCCATTGCCAAGGAAAACAGATACATAATCGCTCCTTCTGTCTGTCTGCTGACGTTATTTGGATAATTTCTGTGTCCTCTCCCTCTGAAAGGTAGTTTTCTCTGGTTTTAAAAAACAACATTCATAGTCTTTTCCTTCCCTAAAGATGTTATCAGTATCTCCTGACATGGCTGCTCTCCATTTAATAAACTCCAAAGCAGAAAAGGGTTTACAAACTTGCGTATAACACACAAAATAAATGCTACTTTTGTTAAATCTCTTCAGGCCTATTTAAAGCACAGTTTATCTAGGAGAGGAATTGATTAAGAAACTATTGACTGGAAAAGTCAAACTATTGGAAATGAGAGCATCAATTTATGCACTGCAATAACTACAACAATCTGCAGGTGAGAAGGAGGCAAGTATGAGAACAGTTCTAGAACAGAAAGTTGTATACTCTGGAAAGACTGGAATACAACAATCCAGCAGATGTGGTATACATTGTAGTATTTGTAGTTCTATGTGCTTTGTTTTGCTTGGTTCTTTAAATAACCTTTCACTAGGAGAATGAGGGAAGTTCAGGTTTCTGTCAATGTAACAAAAAGAACAAACATGCACCAAAGTATATGACACGATGTACAGAATGAAATGGAAAAGTGAGAAGCATTTCCAAAAAACATCTCCAACATTTTGGTAAGTCCCTAAAATGTAGGTCCCTTTATTGGGAAGAGAAGTGATTCCATTTTTTCCTCATTTGACAGTATCTTGGAACTAAGCACTGCAAAATATTTATTATGGTTAACGGGTTATGACATCTTTTTATAAATGACCTCTTGTTCTCTGAAACCTCTCGTTCTCTGAAGAGAGAGAGAAAGATGCATCTTTCAGGTAAATTTTCATATGCAACAAGCTCAGAAGAACCCAAAATTTGACAAAACCATTTTAACTTGCAGGGATTACTTCAGTTTAAAAAGGATAATGAAATATACTGTAAAGCAGAAGCATAATTAAGAAAGCAATCTGCTCCTAAGAAAAAGTCTGGAGTAATATAAGATTTCCAACATATTTCTTCAAAACTGGAGCATCAAGCATCATAAATGAATGCTCCCATCATGGAGGTGAGTCTTTACAAAGGAAGGGGAAAGGGGAAAGGGAAAAGATCTGTCAGGGATTTGAAGGGTTAAAACACAGCACACAGTGAAATGCTTGATGTGTGTGTGTTTGACCAAGAGCATTCAGCAGAAGGACAGGGTTGATTAGCACAGCTGATGCTTATTGGCTCAAGGACACTTTAGTGTCTAGGTGCACGTAGCCATGGATGATGAAAGCATGTGTCTGGATTGCACAGGGGACACATGACATGGTTACACACAGGAACTCACTGGGTTTGGGAGACCACATGGTCTGGAGTCTATAGAAACCCAGGGGTTGCAAGTGATAGCTTGTGGGTTTGTAGTAGGAGTTGGTTTGGTATGGTTTGGAGTTTTGGAGATCTGTATTTGTATAATAGCACTGTGAATAAAAAGCACTTCGGGAGATTTGGCTTCTCTGGTGTTTTGTCAGTAGAAGTCTTGCATTGCTTTGCTGAGTGTCCCCGGAGGTTCCTGCATTGCTTCAGTTCCTGGAAGACATCCAGTTGCTGTTGTCTCACCTGGCTTTTGGAGCCACACTTCTGCTTCTAAATTGCTAGCTCTGCTACAAAGGTCTGATTTAACCCCAGGACTCACTTGAGTTGCTGACAGTGGTTGTTGGACCCCAGCAGTTGCGCTGACAAGATCCCTGGCTTGTTTTCTTTGATGATTCAGGAAATACCATGGCTTGAAAAAGTATAAAGAGAGTGACAGCTTCAACTTAATTAAGCAAGAAACGCAGAACAAAAAGTCCAGTACAATGTAGGAAGTATAAGACATATTTATTTTTCACAAGAGCGCTTAAAATATCATAAGTTAATATAAGGTGGAAGTGAGTTCTTGGAAGTAGGTTCTGTAGAAAGGAATAAAATGGAATTCTGAACTGTTCAGTGTCCCAAGGCCTGAAAATATCCACAGTGGTTAAAACGTTTAAGATAATCTTTGTGACTTTGCAAGTTCAACAGGGACCCAAGTTAATAAAATGAGTTTAAGCAATGCATATGAGTATCAAAAAGCCCAGAGCAAGGCAAGGAACCTAACAGAAGACTGTTCCAAAAAGAGGAGAATGAGAAACATAACCAGAGATGAACCTCATAAACCTGCATCTGAAGAGGTAGGCTAAACTCTACGAATGTTCATGGTACCAACTTCTATCTTTCAGTTAGTCTCAAAGGTATTGCAATATCCCTTTGCATTCAGAAACCTGGAAGATCTTTATGATGTGTCCATTGCTAAGGAAAACAGATCTATAGTCACTTCTTCTGGCTGGCTGTTGAAATTGTTTTGATAATTTTTGTGAGCTCTTGTATTCTGAAAGGTAATTTTCTGTGTCCATTCTCTAAAGAAGTTGTCACCTGGCATAGCTGCTCTCCATTTAATAAACACCTAAGCAGGAAAGAGTTTACAATCTTGAGCAGAACAAACAAGATAAATGCAGGCCTCTTTAAAGCACAGATTTGCATCTCCTCCAGGAGAGGAACTGAGTAAGTATTCACCAACTGTAAAAGTCAAACTATATGAAACTGAAGCTAAATTTGTGCACTGTAAGAAGGAGGCAAACGCGAGAACTTTTCTTGTTTAAAAAAACAAATGCAAAATATAAAGACCTCAGCTACACTGGCACACTCTCCACATTTCACATGTTTTTATCTAATATTAGGAGAACTGAAACAAAAGAAAGGTCAATGGATCATATATTAATATTGGCGGAAGGGCAGAAGCAAAATGACATGAAGAATAAATTGGATGAGGACAGAAGTTCTGCTCCTTTAAAATACACAATACTATATCAAGGAAGACAGGTGAGATTTAAGAGACATAGTTCTAGAACAAAAGGTTATATACTCTGGAGAGATTTAAACATAACAATCCAGCAGATGTAGTAGATATTGTAGTATTTGTAGTGCTATGTACTCTGTTCTACCTGGCTCTCTGAATAACATTTAACTAGGAGAGAGATGAAAGTTCCTGTCAATGTTAAGAAAAGCACAAACATGCACCAAAGTATCTGAAAAGAGGTATAAAACAGACCTTCCCTCAAAAAGAGACACATGAACAGCATTTCCAAGGAGTGTCTCCAGTATTTTGGTAAGTCTATGAGAGGTAAGTCCCTTTATTGGGAAGAGAACAGGTTCCTATTTTCCTTCATTTGACAGCCCTTGGTGCCTGGCTCTGGGAAATATTTATTAAGGTTAAAGGGTTACACCATCTTTTTTCAAATGACCTCTTTGTAGATCTAAAATGAAATTTTCAGGTTAAGAAGAAGTGGAATCCTTCTGTTCTATGAAGAGAGAGAGAAAGATACATCTTTAAGGTACATTTTCATCTACAATAATCTTAGAAGAACACAGAATTTGACCAGATCATTTTTACTTGCAGGGATTATCTTAGTTTAAAAAGGATAAAGAAATCTGCTGTAAAGTATAAACCTGATTAAGAAAGGAATCAGCTTCTAATAAAAAACCTGGAGCAATATAAGATACACAACATGTTTCTTCAAAAAAAGGATTGTAAAGCATCATAAGTGAATATTCCCATCATGGAGGTGAGTCCGTAGGAAGGAAGGAAAAAGGAAAAAGGTTCCTGATTAATTTTCCTTGATGACTGGCAGGTTCAAAATCTTATGTACCAAAAATACTGGTTAATTTTTTTTAAGAGCGTTCCAAAAAAGGAGAATGAGAAACATTATAGATGAACTTCAGAAACCTGGAAGAAGGTCTTTATGGCGTATGGATTGCTACGGAAAACAGGTACATGGTCACTTTTTCTGGCTGCCTGATGAAATGCTTTTGATAATATATGTGACGTCTTTCGCTCTGAGAAGGTAATTGTTTCTGTTTTTTTAAAAAAAGTCATAGTCAAATGCTTCTCTAAAAATGCTATCACCAGACATGGATGATCTTCATTTAATAAACAGGAAAGGGTTTACAATCTGGTATATAAGACACCAAATAAATGCTGCTTTTGTATGTCTCTTCAGACATGCCTATAGCAAATATTACATCTCAACCAGAAGAGGAATGGAGTAACTATTGACCTGCAAAAACACACTATATGGAATTGAAGCTAAATTTGTGAACTGCATTAATTACAACAGGGCACAGATGAGAAAAGGCAAGTATGAGAACTTTTATTGTTTAAAAAATAAAAATAATATTTAAAGATCTCAGCTAGACAGAGACAGTCTTTATATTTTTCATTGTTATTTATCTAATCTTGGAAGAATTGAAACAAGAAAGTTCAATGGATCATACATTAACATAGGTTGAAGAACAGAAGCTAAATGATTTGAAGAATATCATTTGAAAAAAGCTGTTTTTCATTTAAATGCACAATATTATAACAAAGTAGTGAGGTAAGATTTAAAAGACATAGTTGTAGAACAAAAGGTTGCACGCTCTGGAGAGACTTAGTTTTCAGACTGGATTATTTCTGAAGTGTAGTTTCAACCTTACTCTCCAGGAAGTGCATGTTTTGGATTGCAGCCTGAATTTGTCTGCCAGATTCAAAACTGGACTTGAATATTTGTCAGATCTGTCAGAATAAGTCTGGCTGTATTGTTTAATCATCAAATGTTATGCTGTAAACTGTTCTCAATGTTTCTACGTGGAACAAATGCTATTCTCCTTTTGTTGTAAACTATACATGTTGCTAATATATCTTTCCCCCCATTTGTTGATAAAATATTATTCTGCTTTGGACATAACATGATAATTTTAAGGGATGATTTTTCAAAAACTGCTATTCTTACAACAAACAGCAAGTGTCTGAACAAGAATGTGGGCATGAATAATCCCTCTAATAGGTGCTCCCCCCCATGTTTAGATGCTCTTGCAGTGTGTGTTGGGGGGGAGCCTTCTGGATTATTTACATGATGTTGACAACCATGAATCTACCTTTTGTGTGGAGTACAGATTTAAAACAAAAGTGGTTTGTTAGACTTTTGGATATTGAACATATAATTCAAGGTTCTTTTCTTAATCACACCCCCCATAAACATTTAAAACAGTGGAATACAACGTATTCTCATATTTGTATTGAACATATGGTGAATAGAATAGTGATTATATATATATATATATTTATTTATTTATTTATTTATTTATTTATTTATTTATTTATTTATTTGTGGGTTTTTCGGGCTATGTGGCCATGTTCTAGAAGAGTTTCTTCCTGACATTTTGCCAGCATCTGTGGCTGGCATCTTCAGAGAAATGCTGGCGAAAAGTCAGAAAGAAACTCTGCTACAACATGGCCACATAGCCCGAAAAACCCACAAAAAACTATGGATGCCGGCCATGAAAGCCTTTGACTCTCTCTATAATATATTTTATGAGATAGGAATGTAATATATGTGTCCCTGAGTCTTCCTGAGAGGTAAGCTAGGCTGGGAGAGAGGGACATCTCATCCTATACTTACCTATCCAAATCATAATATATTTTTCTGAGACCTTCCTCCAGACGCCCCCCCCCCCCACACCCAACCTCACTAAATGAGATAATTTAGTAGAGCAGATGCCATAATTGTATAGTGTGAGAGAGATCTGAGTTGCCCCAATCCTGATCCAACTCTCCAACCACTATATCACTATATCACAATGGCTCATTACATATACACAGAGAGGCTGAAATCCTATTGGGGACTTACAACTTTGTAAGTGGACCTACATCTGCAGAAATTAGAACAGGGTAGTTTTGCACAGTCCATATCGAGTAAGAAGCTGCTGCTAGGTTACTTACATAGGGGAGTGGCAAAGTGACCAATGTCACTGATACCCTAAATTCTCACATTTAGTGAAGTAGGGCGGTGTGGCTTTGGAGGAAAACCTCAGAAAATTACATTATGATTTGAACAGGTAAGCGTAGGATGAGATGCCCCTATCTCCAAGCCTAGCTTACCTCTCAGGGAGACATATATTACATTTCCATCTTATAAAAAAACTGAATATAACTTGTCACTATTTTGTTCAACACATGTTCAATTCAGATATGATAATACTTCACACTTTTAAATGTTTGGGGAGTTGTCTCAGGGAGACTGTCAGGATAAAGTGGGGAGAGTGGAATAAAACTGCCTTGAGGTTATTGGAAGAAAATACAGAATGAGCAGGTAATAACCTGTAAAATGGAATATGCAGAGATGGGCAAGCTAGTGCATTCAATTCTCAAGAAGTTTAGATCTAGTTGCATTTCTTTTAGATATAACAGGTAAGGACTCAAGGCTGTCAAAACAAATGCAAAAGAGGAAACAATCCCCTTCTCGAAAGAAACAGTCTCCAACCACTTGCAGACCCCCCCCCCCGTTATACAGGATTGCAACCCAACATCAGGAAGACCAAATGGAACTGCAAGACAAAGAAGTCTTTGGTGTTCTGAAAATCAAAAGAGAAATTTACAAGTGATGCTGGAGAAAAGGATGTCTCAAATAATGAGCTGTGTATTCTCACACACACACACACACACACACACACTTCTGCACGGAAAAATATATATGTAAAACCCAAAAGATTACTGTGAGTCACACCACCGGTCTGGTTATGCAGCTAGCGAGGGGTGCTAGTAACAATAAGGGTCCTATGCATATGTAAGAATGAAGAAGAGGACAAAAAAAGGAGACAGGAAGGGGAGCAGGAAAAAAATGTGGCAGCACCTTCCTGTCACATTTCTTTTCTTCTTTTTTCCCCCTCCCCCTTTCTTCCTCCTTTTTATGCTGCAGGAGACTAACAAGACTACTTCTTTGAAAACCACCACAAAGGAGGACAGATGCAAAGATGAACTGCCTCTCAGTAGGAATGCTGCATTACTCATGGGGCACAGAAGAAAGAAGAATTTATCAGTGCTTTTGTCTGCACTTGTGGTGAATTATGAACAAATGGTGGGCAAAGTTTTATGCAAAGATAGAATGGATAAATATATGAAGCCACAGGAAGTGACTTGGGGAAGGAACATTGGCCGTTACTGTCAATATATGCAAGTCCACAGGATCTGAGGCAAGGTGCTGACAGGCACTACAGACATTAGTTGAAAATAGAGTCTGACATACCTAGTTAAGAACTTATGGAAGGTAAACATCTCTCCAAAAGATTAAAAAAAGTCTGCCTATATTGTAGAAGAGAATCAAGATCTAGGTTAGAGATGTGTAAAAACACAAACAAAAGCCACACTGGATCAGACTAAGCACTCTGTTGGTCTACCACTATGTTCACAAAACAAGAGCAGGCAATGAGTCTACAGGAAGGCTACAAGCAAGCTATGAAAGCACCTCCCTGCTTCTTCTCCCAAATAATTGATACATTAAGGTAGGCTGCCTCTGGAATTGGAGGGAATCACTCTCTTTTTCCTCTCTTCCTGCATACATATCTACATATGTACATACATCTACCATGACTGGTAGCCAAACTGCCCTATTCTCCATGAATTTGACTTATTCTCTTTTTAATCCCTCCAAGATGGCAGCCATTACTTTCTCTAGTGACAGCAAATTCCACAGTGTAATAATACACTGCCTGAAGAAATCCTTGTTTTTAATCTGTCTTGGATATTCCACCATTCAGCTTCAATGGATGGCCCTGTATTCTTCTAGTATTACACAATGCATGTTTCCAAACTGTGCATAACTGGTTCAGATCTTCTAATCTAACCTTCAACTGTTTTCCCAAATGTTAGTCAAGAGGGCTTGTTCACAGTTTCACTCATAAGAAAAAAAGTCCCCCAGTAGTTCTGTGTGGAACCATGAGAACATGCTCCACAAACGTAATGTATTTCTCATGCTGATGTTATCAGTGGTGTTCTGGTGTGTGAGAGACATGATTGCCATGTGATTTCTCACTACTAGAGGTCACAAACTTTACTACAGAGGTCATACCCTCCAACATTTCACTGAGGTGACCAAGCAACATCAGTGTGTGGTCAAAATGTGAAGTTATTAATAAGGAAGAACACACAAGCTTGGAGAGGCTGCAGCAGTTTGATTTTGCCCAAGTCTATAGGAAAGGGAAAGTCGTTGCCTCTTCCTCCCCACCCCACTGAATTAATAGAGTGCAAACTACTTTTGTACTTTGAACTCAGTTTGCAGCAACTGAAGTAAACTGAGGACAAATGGGGGCACTGGGAGGAGGGGAGAGATATTAGGACATTTCAAAAGCAGCTGAATAAAGTGGGATGGCAACATATGAAATGGGACTGTACCTTCCAAATGTTGGGGGATATACAAGTCCCGGAAAAGGGAAGTACGAGTAAGATATACTTTGGCCCCTCCCTGGACCAAAATGTAGAGGAAGCCAAAATAGTTCCCAGGATACAAACTGGGCATCTGCTACGTAAGGAATTTTGGTAGCTCTAATATAATCAGTTTTCCAATCTGAAACTCAAGTCCAGCACTCTGTTCCTACAGAGTATTCAAATATGATAACTACCTAGGAGTATATCTTGCTGAATTCATTTTCAGCAGGTTAGCAATTCACTTACTAGACTGCATTGTAAATTCATTTTTAGGAACAAGATGTACAATGGATAAACAGGTGAGGTTCAAATCTATGAGAGCTAATAATCCCTTCCCCCCCCCCCCTTCTTCTCTGTTGTATTCTCCTGCTGGTAGCTGTGTGTGTGTGGGCAAGGGAGAGACCATTATACTGAATTAAATTAATTCAGAACTGGGTAGGTGGTGGAAAAGATTATTTGAAGTAATAATGAAAGTCCATGCATCTGTCATAAAAAAGTGTAATTTCCTCTCCATGTGATTTTGAAGGGAGTCAGGGTATATGTTTTGCCTTGATGTGCCTATGGTTACACACTGCAGAAGCCATACTCAACAGTCTCTGATTCAGAAGAAGGCAGATAGAAAAATTATACTTTAGGAAGAATAAATATATTATTTCAGCATGAATCACAATATGTAGCAATGAAGAGAACTTGCAAGCTATCCAAGCCAACCCTCAGAACCCAGGCAAGATCTTCAACACCAAAACAACGATAATTTCAAAAAACATAATATAATAAGATAATGCCTGTGGTTGTCACGCAGACCAGAATCTTACTCACGCAGTGGAGCAGGAATGCTCAAGGTGTAAAAGTGCCAGAAATGCCTAAGGAGCAAAGCAATCATCTGCTCATTAAAATAAACCCAGATGTCTCAAGACAACAATCTTTGCCATGAGATTCAGGGACATTGAATAACATGAATAAACAATTGGTTGGGTAGCCAGAGTGCCAAAGAGTTAAATATTTGTTCTCTGGTGTGTGTGCATGTGTTTTGTTTTATCCTTCCCACCAACTGTAGTGCTGATATGGAGAATGATAGTGAGAATATACCTTTCCCCACCTTTTTGTTCTCCTTAAATGTTTGAGGGATGATAATTTGGTAAACCACCCACACTTTCTCCTCATTGCATAATTGTCACTTGCTATTTGATGCTCTTTTATTGCCTGTTTTATTGAATCATTTCCTGTATTGCTATGTATTTTATATGTATTATCCTACTAGAGAGGCAGGCTAACTCCAACAGGCCTCCCTGGAAGATCATTAACCATCCATTAAGAAGCCAAGCCCTCCCTCCAGTCCATCTGCCTTGGTCCAGGCCTTGGAGGTAGAGAACTGCTGGAACTGATCCCCTTCCCCTCCCCACTCCTTTCTCCTTTTGTGCCGTGTCTTTTTAGATTGAAAGCCTGAGGGCAGGGAACTGTCTAATTAAAAGATTGTATGTACAGCGCTGTGTAAATTTACAGTGCTTTATAAATAAAGGATAATAATAATAATAATAATAATAATAATAATAATAATTATTTCATGAATCTTTTTTCTTTCTTTCCCCCAATATTTACTTGTGACTAATGGGATTTGTTCAGGATCAAATAGTGGTACTATACTCAACCAACCCCAGCTACACAAGAGTTGGACTTCTTTTTAGACTCATGTAAGAGGCATCCAATAACTGGTTCTCCAAGTCAGTCCCATTTCCCCTTTCAAACCAAGATGATCACTTATGAATGCAGCAGAAACTACTAGACATTCTCAGGGGTTTCAGTGGATACAGCTGCTGCTCACGGAACTCCTGGACAAGTCTCCTGCGGTCCAGTGAACTGTGCTGGTAAAGAATTCCACTCTGCCTGAATTATAATACATCTTGGGCTTTGTATTCTTCCCTAATACACACACACACGCGCGCGCACACACACACACACCTCTGCCGCCCATGAAATCAGGATGAATGGCAGTGAAGGCTATCATCTAAGATGGACAATGACTGGATATGTGAGATGCAGAGTAAGGCCCAGGAAACTGGTATAGGGTAGAGAAGGACAAGTCATGCTAAGGAAGAGTTAACCCAGCTTTTGTCAAATTGAGCACTGCTCACTCACCTTTCAGAATTACAGAGAGAGTCAGAAAAAGCATTTAGACAGATGTGATATGCAAAACACTTTCAAAAGCTTTTGACTAACAGGAGATTCTCTTATAGGCTGTAGTTCCTGTACTAATTCTTGTAGTTAAAGTAGTTAAAGTACAGGAAGCAAAGAGTAGAAATAAATGGATAGTTCTCAAAACGGGGTGTAAACAGTAAGGTTGACCCAGTGGTCTAGATTGAGATCAAAGCCTTTTAACTTGTTCATAAAGGATCAGGAGATAGGGATGAGGTAGCCAAATTTGCTGATGACCCTAGAATTATTTAGGATAGTTAAAAATAAAATAAAAAAGTATGGCAAGGAACGCCAAAAGAACCTCTCCAAATCAAGGGAATGGTAAATGCAATTCAGTCTAAGCAAGGCTAAAGTGACCACCCATTATGACAAACAATCATGACTTCACTTGTACACAGATGGGGTTTGAGCTAGGAGCAACTGACCAACCCTGTGGGCAGCAGCTGAGAAATAGACAAATTCTATTTGGGGAATAATTAGGATTCTTAGATTAACGCCCCCCCCCCGGGACGTAGCCAGGATTTTAGGAAGGGGGGGGTCCAGACTAAGTGCCACCATTATAATGGGGCTTGGGTGCAGTGGCCCAGCAGCACACACCATTCATTTTTCTAATGGAAGGGGGGACAGTCCGGACCCCAAGATCCCCCACCTTGGCTAAGTCCCTGCCCTCCCAGTCTTCCAGCCACATGGAAATGTCAGTGATATATTGTAACATTAATTGTGGGACACACTTTGTGCTAGCTAATTTCAAAAGGGAAGTAGGGAACGCCATTGAATATAATGGCCCTAACGATGTAATTCAGGCTTGTGTTCTTTTTGTACATGCTCTTTCTTTTCTTCTTTCTCTTCTTTTTAATGCCAACAAACCCAAGAAGAGAGGGTTTTAAGCACAAGAACTCATACCAAATAGAATTGTTTTACACCAGTGAATTACTGCAAATAAATGAGAGAAACAATATATAATATGACAAAAAGTATAACATACCCTCCAATATTCACAGATGAAAAGTAGGTATAAAAGAAGAATAAAATAGCATTAGTAATACTGAAGTTAACAAAGATTTAACTCTAACCAGAAGTAGAACATACTCTCAGGAAGCCATCACACAGGAAAAAAAAAGTATTAACAGGAAGTACAAAATAAGAAAAGAAAATGTGTTGTGAAGTCGAAGGCTTTCATGGCCGGCATCCATGGTTTTTTGTGGGTTTTTCGGGCTATGTGGCCATGTTCCAGAAAAGTTTCTTCCTGACGTTTAGCCAGCATCTGTGGCTGGCATCTTCAAAGAATGCTTTGCCTGGAAAATACTGTGTGAGCCTGGGAATGCAGGAGTGATTTGCGTGTGTTTTGTTCTGTGTTGATGGCTGGCCTCAGGCTGGGAGGCTAATGCAAACGAGGATTAATGTCTGCTAATTGGTGATCATTATCTGCTGGGAAAGCCCCTGACTCTAAGTGGCTTCCCATTTGCATTTGCTGAGTCCTTATTTTGCTATTCCTCAGGACTGGTAGCCAAATTTTGTTCACTTTAAGGGTTTCTTCTTTCTGGTTGAAATTGTCCAGGTGTTTGTGGATCTCAGTGGCTTCCCTGTGCATCCTGACATGGTAGTGGTTGGCATGGTCCAGAATTTCATTGTTTTCAAACAGTATTTTATGCCCAGGATGGTTTGTGATGGTTCTGCTACTACTGATTTTTCTGGCTGGCCCAGTCTGCAGTGCCTCTCATGTTCCTTGATTCTTGTTTGCACACTGCATTTGGTGGTCGCTATGTAGACTTGTCCGCAGCTGCATGGTATGCAGTAAACTCCTGCGGCTGTGAGAGGGTCTATTCTGTCTGTGACTCCTTAGATGTATGGTAAAAATACCTTCCCTTTGGGTGGCTGCTTGTCTTCACTTCTATGGGTTTACCTGGGCCTGGCAGCCCTTCTGATATCTGAGCTGGAATAACCATTGGTCTGTAGAGCCTGGTCCAGGTGCTTCAGGTCATCTTCCAAGAAGTGGGGTTCACAGATGCATTTTGCTCAGTCTACCAGTGTTTTGATTGTGCTTCTTTTTTGTCCTAGGTGATGGTTGGGGTTCTTGTGCAGGTATCGGTCTGTATGTGTAAAATTTTATTTATTCTTATTATATAAATTGCAAAGAAAAAAAGAACAAAGAGGTGTATATTTGTTTGGAATATATAATTTGGTGAACTATAACTTGATTTAATAAAGAATAATGATGGAAAAGTAGGAGATGTGTGGCCAAGCTACTATTGAGTGTGGTCAAGATGGTGAAAGCAATGAAGAAGACACACATTAGGAGAGTTTGAAACAGTTTGCTTTCACCTGAGCCCACTGGGAAGGGCAAGATTCTGCCTTCTTCTCTCCCTCAGCTCAGTTGATTAACTAAGAATTACTTTTGCACTTTGAATTTAGGATTCAGCAACGTTGAGGACAAAGGGGGAAAATGTAAGGAGAAATGGGGCATTTTAAAGGCAGCTGAAAAAATGGAATGACAGAGGACTAAAAGGAATGGTCCCTGCCAAACTGGGGCAGTTGGGGAGTATGGTATAAATCATGTAAATACCAACAACTTGTGCAGATATTAAGTGAGCAAGGATGACCACAGAAACCGAACCCTGAGTGGCATGGTCCTGCTTGCTATAAGTTCTTTCTTTTCTTGGCCTCTTTATGCTAGGATTACAGATGGCTATTGGCCAAAACAAGGTAAAGAACAAACTCTGGAAAACTCTGAAAGGGAAAAAGTCCTAGAGGAGAGGGGATATGAACAAAGCCTGCAAGACCTCAACACCTGAAAAATACTGGCTGTTGGTTTCTTACAAAGCCAGATTCCAAATTCCTTCTGAAAGTCAGTTCCTAAACCTCAGATGTCCAGGACAGAGGAAGCGAGGAACAAGTCTCTTGCCAGCAGCCTCAGTGCATTGAAAAACATATTTTTAATAATATCCAGATGGATCCACAGAAATGGTTCGCTCCCCCCCCCCCAAATCAATTGCAGATTGGGAGAACTCAAGCACTGATTCCCCAAGAGACCGAGGATCTGTCTGAAATACAAAACGCTGTGGTGAGAGTAGTGCTTCCTAAGCAAACTTGGAAGGAAGGCACTGTGGAGGCCCGGCTGTGTGCACACTGGGAAATGACAGCATGTGTGCTAGGAGCCATTCAACAGAGAACTGACTACCTCTGATGTTTGTGCAGGGCTCACTAATTTGATCTGGATTTGAAATCCTGTTTTATTTATGAGTCTGCTTTTAGAAGCAGACTCCCCTCCCAACTCCTTTTGGGCATCTGGGAATTTTTGATTCTCCCACCTCACATCCACTTTACACCCACAAAAGAAAGGAACTGGGACTGCTTCACTTCTCTGAGAGTGCCCAGCTTTTGCATTGTAAATCAAAGCAAGAGAAGTCCAGCCAAAGGAAGGAGGATTGTGAAGCATGGAAGCTTGAAACCAAAAAGAATGCTGTTCTCTTGGTGAAGCTTGTTGTTCTTAGCCTCTTCAGCCCAAAGGGTACCTGATTTGTCATCATTATTGAGACAAGTTTGTGGTAAAGCCCACCAGCGTGTCCTTTTACTTCCATCCTTGAACCCCTACAAAGTGGAGGGGTTCCTCAAGCACAAAGCGTGAGCATCCATTTTATATGCCACAGCAGCACTCTCATCAAAAACAGCTACAGCTAAAGGCATCCAGAGCTGGTACCTCTTTGATGCCATTTTGCAAAATGTGTTGACCTCTGAACCCTGGTCCTTGCTTTGTGGCAGAACTTTATAAATGTTATCCTGAGTGCTGAACTTTACCTCTCAAAATAGGTTCAGGACCTTGGATAACTCCTTTTAAATTCAAGCTAAAATCTGGAGTGCACTTGGAACCTCCCCTATATGGAAGCTGCCAGTCTGTGCTGCTTTCTATGCTCTTCATAGAAAAGGGCTGTAAGAAATGGCACTGTAGACCAAGAAGCCCTCAGTCTGAATATAGTACGACCCCCATATCTGTGGAATTATGTTTCAAGACCCCTATGGATACCTGAAACCACAGATAATAGGGAACCCTATTATTTTAAATGAGACAAACAACTTCTAGCCCAAGTATATTATAAAATCACACTGGAGGATCTAGAAATGCCTAGACAGAACACTTCTTTAGGCATTTCTAGATCCTCCAGCATGATTATATGGTATGCTTGAGGTGGAAGCAGATCATAGAATCACCCTGGAGGACCTAGAAATCCTGAACATATTTTTTCAACTGGGCAGGCACCAAATCAGTAGATATGGTGTGGTGTGTGTGTTTGTATTGTATTGACTTTGCTGTGACCTGACCTGATGGCCTGTTGCTCTCTCTCTCTCTCTCTCTCTCTCTCTCTCTCTCTCTCTCTTAATCTTGGCTTCCCTTCTCCTCATCAGATGATTAATGTCCAACCACAAAGGATTGCTTTTAAGGCTATAACAAGGTAATTTACACAAAGCACTCCCAGTGTTGTAGGATGCTGAATAAGTACAACTGGTGATGGTGTTTGTGGTGGTTTCATGTGCATGCTTGCTCAAATTTGGGGGGAAGAGCCTGTGAGAAATCAGTGTGTGGGACAACCTTATTAAGGAGGGCTTTCTTTTGAGGATGATGAGCAAGGGGTGCTTGTAGAGGAACCAGGAAAATGGGGGGGGGGTAGGAAAGGAAATAGAATATTATTTTCCCAGGGTAACAATTGCATAGGTTCCCTAACCAGGAAACACAGTAAAAGAGGATGTGGATGTCGGAGGATTCATATCCTGCAACATTCCAGGGCAAAACGCCTGAGGTGTTTGATACCATATATGTGTATGTATTTTGTTCCTGTCCTCTCTCCGCATTCTTTGTATATAAATATGGATCTCAGAGGATGTGATGTGATGTGTGTATATATACAGTGATTCTATCTATATCTTCTTCTGGTTATGTATATATCACATCACATGGTTGATGTTGGGAAACAATATTTCCTGTAACCAGCTTTGTTACCAAAGCAATGAGTGTCAACAATGGTCACTGAAGCCGCAAACAGGTAAACCTATATAGTGGCTGTCCAGTTCACTTAGAGAACTTACTCTCTGGTGCATCGCTCTAGGTGTCTTTTGGGAATTGTAATGTTTATTTCTGGAAATTCCACTGTCTCTAAGAAATCTGATGAAAGAGCCATGAAAAGCCATGGCCTGGAATGCTGTTGATTTGTCTCAACATTCAATCAGTTGTTGTATAGCAAGTCATCACATAGGTAACTTTAACTGACTGTTTTCACATAAGTAGCCATGTTAGTCTCTTGCAGCATAAAAACGGAGGAAGGGAGGGGGAAAGGGAAAAAGAGAAATGTGGCAGCACCTTTAAGGTTAACTGGTTTTATTTTAGCATGATCTTTTATGGATATAAACCCACTTCTTCAGACGCAGTACCAAGTGATTATCCTGCTCCACCCTGTTTGCTGGAACTACATATTTGCATGGTGCAATTGGTTGAACAGTTCTATTCTATGGGATTAACAAGAGGCAATGAATTCTGTAGCTGTCACAGGACTTTTCTTCCTTATATCTTGAGCAATTAGCATAGACCTGGACAAATATTATCTTATGCTAATCTCTGTAGTGCACACAAATCACTGAATCAACCTCTTAGGCTGTGGTGGTTCATAGCACCATGCCACCGTTTGACACTATGACCAGAGAGAGAACCAGGGGCTCGTGTACTTCCTCTCTTCTCCTCTGGCATGCTCACAAGGAGAAAATGGAAACATTTGCTTCTGTTTTCAGGTATCTGCAGTTTGCTCTCGTGTCCAGATTGGAAAGACAACACAGTTTTATGCAGAGATGAAAACAACAGTTCTGGATTATAAGCCCTTCTCCCCAGATCTCTAGGCATGGTATAGTGATAGCAGAATTTTGGAAGTTGTGGTTCTAAGTGATACTTTCACAAATAAGTCAGGCTTGTAAACCTATGGTTTGACATTGCCTTTCTGGACAAACTGCAAAATGAATGTAGTTTTTGCCAGTCTCTGCCTTGAAGTCATGGTAAACAAAAGGAGGAGAGCACAGAGTGTTTGTAGGTAACAGCTTCCTTTGGTCTCATTCTAATAATGCTAAACCATAATGTTCCAGGCCATAGTGTCCCATGTGATGTTCTAGGCTATAGTATCATTATATCTTGGTGAGGTGGATGCCCATATATGTCTAATCAGAATTCAGTTCCTTAGACTTAAGTGAGGTTTGTTCCCAGGTAAACGGGGATGGGATTGCAGTTTCCAGTGGAACTATGCTGGTGAGCCATTATGCCAGCCAACTGGGGGCCCACAAAGCAAAAATCCTGTTCTTGGCACGGATGCTTGATTTTTAGCTTCCCAGTCCAACTTGGAAAATGTTTTGTGCTAGATTGTGCTGGGGTTTTTTTTTTTTTTTTTGGCTTTTGCAGCACAGCCTAGAAGTAACATATAAAAAGTAATGACAATTACATATTACTTTCTGGGGAAAGGAAGCCTGACCAACATTGCTTTTGTTTATTTCCAAAACACAGTGACAACCTGCAATGTTGTTACTTCTCATGTAATGGACAGCACCTACTCATTCATCCAAAATGACGTTTTGGGGGATCATTTTCTGAGGTTTTAAGGACATTTTTCTATTTTTAAACTTTAAAAACCCCTACAAAATCATAAAAATAATTTAAAAAGTAACATGGTAATAATTTTAATACATCATGTAATGCATAAGGAGCAACATGGAATTTTCTTTGCTGAAAGGAAACATGAGTGCTAATGTGTTGGCTTTGAAAAATAACATCCCAAGCTCTGGTTCCCAGTGATTCTCTTGCTTCGTTCAGTATTTGCTGGGCCACTATACGATCATGCTTTATAGTGTAGTTTTTCTTCTGTATTTGCATCCAGGCTACAGAATGTCATGACAGTAAATCTAAGCACATGTGTAATTTCCTCTTCCACTGCTCATTGCCTGCTGTCTTCCAATCCAAATCGAATGAGAGAGCATACCAGAGCTGTTTAGCTTCCTTGACAGAGATTTGCTTAGCGGATTTGCTGTTTGCCTGGGGGTGTGGAGCATTTCCTTTCGAAAGGGTGTTGAGAAGGAAGCCTTCTATTTATGTACCAGCTAGCTGTTCAGCAGGCGGTAAGCCTTACAGCATATAAATTTTCCCCCACTGTCACATCTTGGAGGTAGGCAGCACCCTCTTCTGGGCTTAGTCCAAAGGATTCAGACTGACTGAGATGTGATGCATGACAGAACAAAAACTATAAAAGGTCTTTTCTTTTTTTCATGGCTCTTGTCTGCCTCTGTACTGCCCCCTTCTGGCTCTGTCTCATTGCATTAACCTCATGATTTCCTAAACCAGGACATTATAAGCAACTGTATTTATAAGCAGCTGATTCTACGCTATTTCACATACTACTTTTAAAAAATGTATCTGTACGTTTTTACTGCATGTGAGCAGTAAATATACATGTTTCTCAGCCATAAACATAACAAGAAATGTATTTGAAAATGTCTTTCTGATGCACACTGACCAGGAAGTCGGAGGCATCTGTGATGAATGATGACAGGTTACCTCCTACATGTGCAGGTTAAGTGTTTATAAAGTTTAGAAAAACTGCTTTTTTAAAAAAACTAAAATACCCAGAATTCCACAGCTAGTATGGATTCTAGTCAGAGAAAGCAGTGGCAACAACCTCTGCATATGTGCTGCCAGCTTAACAGCTAAGCAGTGGTCCCCAAACTGTGCCCTTTAAGAGATTTTGGATTTCAGCTCCCAGAGACCTCAGCCACATTGGCCAATAGTCTGGGATTCTGGGAGCTGAAGTCCAAAACCCTTTAAAGAACAAAGTGTAGAGACCACTGAACTAAAGGGAATGTGATCAACTCCCATCTTTTGCAAGAAGCCTGAAGATGTGAATGTTATGGCTTCTAATGTCTGAAAAGGGCATATTCAGCATTGTAAAAGGTATGTCAGAATCTGATAACTGAGGAATCCTGGAGCAAGCTGGTCCATGTTGATTCCCTAGTAGAATCATTTAGTGTTTGAGTGAGGCCTCAGTTTTCTGCAGTTACCTGGAGGTAGAATTGCAGGAGCTAATCCACAAAGCACTGTATTGCAAATTCCACTTTATAAAACTGAGATTAGATGCAAAGCTTCTCCAGCAAAAGCTTCCTCCCCAGTTGTTTCTGACCTGATTTGAAATTGGTATTGTCTGACTGCCAGTCTCTTATAAAATTAAAAATACAGCAGTAAGCCAAATAAAGTTGGCCCTCAGCATTTGCTGCTTTGACTTTGGCGGATTTGATTATTTGCGGATTGGATTAATATGTTCTCCCTAGGAATCTCTAGGTCCTCCAACACAACTGCTGAAAACTGACCATAGACTCGTGCTGGAAAACCTAGAAGTTCCTAGAGAAAATACTTCTTTAGGCATTTGGAGGTCCTCCAACATAATTCTGTGGTCAATTTCTGGCAGATCTTGATTATAGAGCTGCACTGGAGGACCTGAGGATTCCCAGAAAGGTGTTCTTTTAGGTAAAAAGAATATTTATTTATTTTCCCTCATCCATGGGGCTCCTTCATCCCTAACCCCAACAAATTTGAAAAGACCATTGTACAGTCCTTATGTAGAAAGCATATAAGATATTAATAGATATTAACACTGTTACTATCAGGATTATCATGCTGCATTGGGCAATAATTGGTTCAGTTCAGACTACATAAAAAAAGAAAGCCACCTGGTTTCATCCAGACACTTTGGTTTTATTTGCAGTGCAGAGGAAATTGTTCAGGAATTCATGCTAGTCTGATATTTTGCAGGAGTCAGAGGGTCTGGTCTGCAAAAATCATTTGAAAATCTTCTCCTTTTTGCATAAAAAGGAGGAAGGAAGGTGGAGGAAAAATTAAGAGGAAAGAAATGTGGAAACACCTTTAAGATTAGCTGTTCTTTATTTTCCCATGAGATTTTGTGAATATAAACCCACTTCCTCGGATGCAGTATTGGATGGCATTGAGTGGTCTTAGCTGGGGATGTAGATATTCTTCATGGCACACTACATATAATAATTCAAGAGTGCTCACTGCTGCACATATAACAGAAGGAATCTTCTGGGAGAGAGTTTTTAACCCTGGGAAACTGATGTTTTGGCAAGCAGATTTATTGCTTTTATTAATCAGTGCCAAATGACCACTGTAATAATCTGAAAGACCAATATCAGCCTACGCAGTCCTCAGAAAGTATAAGGCAAGGCTCATGATTTGCATCTTTCTGGAACCTATCACATTCTATTCTACTCCCATAACTAGATTAATATGCTTTATGAACGAGTCCTTCATACTACTTGGTACTGCATTCTTGGTACTGAATTTTTTAGATGACATAAATAAATAAAATAATAAATAAGTTTATTTATATATCGCTTTTCCGCAGTGATCAAAGCGGTGTACAGATAGAAATTGCAATGACAGAATATAAAGTACAGACTAAAAATTGCAATACATAAATAAAACTTCAATAAAAACATTACAATTATACAAATTAAAACCATTACATCAAATCCAAGCTAGCTGAGAGCAGTCGATAATACAGTACATATAGAGGGGAGTCACATGATATCAAGGAGCATCGGGGAAGGCTTGCCGAAACAAGAAGATCTTGAGTCTCTTTTTAAAGAGATCCAGGGAGGTGGTGGAGCGGAGCTTATCGGGAAGAGTGCTCCAGTTCCTAGGGGCCAAGATGGAAAAGGCCCTTTGCGAGGTTGACACATATCTCACCATCGGGATCCTCAACAAATTCTTCCCGGTTGACCTAAGTGTGCGGGGTGGATTGTATGGGGAGAGGTGATCCTCCAAGTAACCTGGGCCCAAGCCATTTATACCCAACATTCTCTTGGTATTGCATTCTTTAGATGACACTAACAATCTGGATCAATTTTTACCTGGCTGGAGAACTATCCACAGCACCAAAACTGCTTCAGGTGTTCTACGATGGGAGAAAGACAGGGGGAGTGCAACCCTGCTCATTTTCCTGCATCTCCCATTGTCTTTCAGTACCACTGACCAGGGTATCCTTCTGGACCATTAAACTGGGACTGGAATTGGAGGAACTGTGCTCTGGGAAACTGCTGAAGGACAATTTCCCTGCAAAGCTGCATGTGTACTATTATGTCTCCTGTTGTGTTTAATATTTACAAGAAACTGTAGGGCAAAGTTATGGGGATTTTGGATTATACCTTGCTCTTGATTGCATCTTGCTCTGTTTTTCCTGCTTATGGTTGTCACTGTAGGACAGTGCTGTAGAGGGCCTATCACAGTTGCCCACCCATCTGTTAGTGTTAGGGTGCATTCCCACTCGCTTATACACCAGTTTACAAAGCGAATCCAGGGTGTATCATTCCCACTCAATCCCAAATTAACTCTAGAACAGTTCTAGATTTACCCTCTATCGTTCCCACAGCGATTCGAATTTGATTCGAATCCAAACATTTAAACCGGATCAGAAGCCTATAAACCGGCGCGAAAAAATAGTAGGTTTTACCCTGGGTTATCCCTTGTGCCGATATACGAATCGCTGTATTTAAATGGGAACAAAAGGGTGTCTGATTCGGGAACCTGGAGATGGGAAGAGCAGCACTCAAGGGGCTGGCCTGGGGGTGTCACCCTCTTTGGTCTCTTTCTGCATTTTCTTCCATTTGCATAATAGCCTTTCCTCCGGTGGATTGCAACCTCCCCTCTGCTCCTCATTCATAGACCGATGTGTGAGGAGAGCCATTGAACACCATTTTTAACTATTCTTTTTTTCTTTTTCCCCTCTGCCTGAGCACCTGAGCAGCAGATGGGCTTTGGAGGACATGCCTGCTTGACTGCCCTCCAGACAGCCCATAGATCAATGGGGCAGGCAAAGCGAATTTGGGGAATCGAGGCTCTTTCCAGAGGAACTATGGGATGGGTTTTGCAGGACATCCCTGCTTCATCACTTCCAAGACAGCCCAGGGAGCAATCTTCCCCAAAGATTCTCTCCCCAATGAAGCCCTGTGCCTTCTCCTCCTTGATCTGATTTGGCGAAAACACAGGCACACACACTATATAGATAGATAGGTAGGTAGGTAGGTGTGTGTGTGTGTATTTATACACACACATGTTTATATATGAATGCTCTCACATACATTTATATATATACACACACACACACACACATATACACACACAAACATATAGGTATATACACACATACATATTTGTATGTTTGTGTGAACGTACATATATATATATATATATATATACACATATGAATGTATATTTGTATGTGTGTGTGTGTGTGTATTTCTAAAGTAAATTATAAGTAACAACTTTTTTAATTTACAGAGAAAGAAACCTCATCTGCAGTTCAAAACCCACTGTAGAAATAATACAGTTTGAGACCCCTTAACCTGCTGTGGTTCAATACTAAGGAATTATGGGAACTGTTGTGTTTGTGAGACATTTATCCTCCTCTGCCAGAGAGTGCTGGTGCCATAATAAACTACCATTCCCAGGATTCCCTAGCACTGAGTTATGGCAGTTAATATGGGGAGACAGAAGAGGACGAATAAGGCTCCTTCTTGTCTGGGGAGATGCAACAGAAGAGCCTCGGATGCAGACGATTTTCATTGGCTGCCGTCCCTCCAAAAAAATCATTCCCTAAATCTCCAAGCCAGAAGGATAACTGCTTTGCTGGAGGAACTTCCCCCAGCCTCTCTGGGGTCTTTCTTCCAAGGCAGCCAAGCAGAAGTGCTTTGGGGAGGCAGTTTTCTCTCTCCCTCAACCATCCTTCCCCACAAACTTCCTTCCAAATCAACCAAACAAAAGTTCTTGGGAGAGGCAGTTTTCTCTCTCCCTCACATCGGTTGCCTAAACCTGCCCTTCCTGCACATTCCAGGCTCATAGGCACTTAAGCGCCTCCTCATTGGCTCTTTTAAAAAAAAATCCGTGAAATTTAAAAAGAATTATAAACGGTCAGGTAGTGGGAACGTAGGTACAGGCTACATCGATGCATGTTATTCCGAATTATTGTGACGTCATGATTGACATGACATTCATAGCCGAAACAAGTGAATGTGAACGAAAAAGTAACAAAACCAGTTTAAATATACACCGATTCATCCATGAATGGGAACGATACTGTGTCAATTACAGCGAATCAAAATAAAATGTTACATAAATGGAAACGATAAAAATTAAGCGATTTGAAAAGCAGGAAAACACTCGCTGTTTTTGAGTAGTTTTAAAACGAACCGCTGTATTTAAAATCGTTTTAAATCGCAAGTGGAAACGCCCCCTCAGAAACTTCAAAAAAGAGTCAATCAGGGTAGGCATGAAAAGTGTACATAGAATATAGTATATACACATGGCTCAATGCTATGCAGTCGTGGGATTTGTAGATCTTTATGGCACCATAGCTCTCTGACAGAGAAGGCTAGACATCTCACAAAACTACACAGCCCAGAATTCTTTAGCATTGAGCCATGGCAGTTAAAGCAGTGTCAGAAAGTTCTGGTTCCCCACTACATGACATATCCAGGATTCTACAGGGTGGAAATGTAAAGGTAAAGGTAAAAGTTTCATCTTTGATGTGATTGTCTAGTCATATCTGACTGTAAGGGACGATTCTCATCTCTGTTACTGAGCCAAAGTGCCAGCATTGTCAAAGACAACTCCCTGGTCATGTGGCCAGCATGACTGCACAGAACACTGTTACCTTCCCACCAAAGTGGAACCTATTTATATACTTGCACTTTTATGTGCCTTCAGACTTTTAGGTTGGCAGAAGCTGGGATTAATGACAGGAGCTCACTCTGTCACATGGCACTTGGGCCTTAAACTGCCAACCTTGCAATAGTCAGAGTCAGCGTCTTAACCACTAAGCCACCACATCCCTCTACAGGATGGAGCTATAGAAGTTAAAGCTGTGTCAAACTGCTTGAATTATGCAGTGTGGCAGCAGCCTTAAGCCTGCTACTTCCAGGATCTCCTGGATAATGTCCATGCTACTGCATGCTGGGAGTTGCAATCCCCAAAAAGTAACTTGTTCTTTCTTTGCATTCACTCTATCTTGATCTGTTAGCTCCTTGTTCTCTGCCAGTCAAAGGGTCCCCTTCCACTGCTCCCTCTGCCTGTGTCTGTGCCTCCAGGAGAGATTTCCCTTCCCAAGGTAAAGCATCCTAACTAGAAAGAGGAAGGCAAAGAAACAGCTGTGTTGGTTTGGAAGAATCCTTATCAGAAATCAGTATGCAAAGGTAACTTTGAGATTAACTGAAAGAAATCAGAAATCAGTATGCAAAGAGATCTTGAAGCACCTTTGAGACTAATGCAAGAGAGAAGATGGTCCCCTCCTACCAGCTTCTTTCTTTCCATTAGTCTCCAAGGTGCTACAAGATCCCTTTGCACAGAAAGAGGCAGCTTCCTGAACTTGGATGAGAAGCACTGTCAGGGTTCAGAGGCCTCTTTGAGATGGGTAGAGATTCCCTGGCTCCTTGCTCTCCCTCCTCTGCCTGACCAGCTCTCCAGCCTCCCTGCCTTGTTCTCCTTCAGCGGAAGCCATGCCCCCTCCCCTTGGCTTAATAGGGCCTTTCCTTCCCCTGATGGCACCCTCTGGCAACAGCAACAACAGCAACTTCCTAAATGACTTTGAATTGATTTCAAGCACTGGCTTGGAGGGTGAGCTGGAGGGCCCCCTAATCCTGCTGAGCAGGAAGTCTTTCATTGGGAAACATTGTTGGGTGGAAAGCTAGAAGGTCAAATAAACCCCATCCAGAGGCAATAAGACTATTTTAGCTGCTAAACAAATGGTGGGCCATTGTTGGTTCTCTCCCCCCACCCCTACTGACCACTACTTCCTTGCAGCATTGGCTCTCCTTCCCTCCTCCCTTGTTTTTTGGAAGGAGGCTTTAAGGTGAGGAGGGATTGGAGGGTCTATTCTGTGTGGGAGTGCCTCTCATTGCCAGCCATCTTTGGTCCACTTTTAATGCAGTGTGGATCAGGGTATATTTGTTGTTAATGATGTGTGTCTTAAAGTCATTTCTTACTTATGGTGACCCTACCATAGAGTTTTCTTGGCAAGATTCTTCAAGGGGGGGTTAGCCCTTGCCTTCCTCCAAGGCTGAGAGAGTGTGGTTTGCCCATAGTCATGCAGTGGGTTTCCATGTCCGAGCCAGGATTCGAACCCTGGTTTCCAGAGTCAAGATCCAATGTTCAATGTAGTGTACCGCTACACCATGCTGGCTCCCAGGAAGTCTTTACACTGTGGAAATAATGCAGTTTGACACCACTTTAACTGCCATGGCTCCATTCTACAGAATCCTGGGATTTGTAGTTTTGTAAGAGACCAGAGAAGGCTAAAGGCTCTGAAAACTGCAAATTCCAGGATTCCAAAATATGGCACTACAGCACTGGAATTTGTAGTTTTGAAAGACACCAGCACACTTTGGCAGAGAAGGCCAAAGGCTTTGAAAACTGCAAATTCCGGGATTCCATAATATGGCACTACAGCACTTAATGTGGGGTTAAACTGCATTATTTCTCCAGTCTAGGTGCACCATTACACTAAGAGAGAGAGAGGAAGAGGGAAAGGAGAAAAGGGAGCAGGAAAAAGAGAGAGAAGAGACAGCTCTAAGCACTCAGGAAGAGAGAGAGGTGGTTCCCAGAATTGTGCATCCTTTTCACTTGCTTTCAATGTGAGACCACTAGCCCCATGTCTTTGACACTCCCATGGCCACTTTTCATGCAGCACAGAGAAGCTAATGGGAGAGGAATACAAAATATTTCTCTGAAGATGCCAGCCATAGATGCTGGCGAAATGTCAGGAAGAAACTCTCCTAGAACATGGCCACATACCCCGAAAAACCCACAAAAAACTATGGATGCCTTCGACTTCATACAAAATATTTCAGTTTGGTTTGAAGGGTTGAATGCTGGGAGACAAATCTGGATAATAGAAAGTGTGTGGCCCCAAAGACTAATTCCAAAGTCCCTATGGTGGAAATACCTTTATTAGTCCAACTCCAAAAGCACAACATTAATTCTTCTTTTGCCTTCACATGATTTATTTTGTGCCTTTTTGGCTGGCCTAATAATGGTATTCCCACCACGAGGGCTGACATCCTTTTTAATCCAACCTCTGCCTGCATAACCCACTTTTTTGGGTTGTTGTGGAGATCAGACTTCTTTACAACCATGCAACAACCAGACTGTGATACAGCCTATCTAGATCAATTTCAGTCTTGCTTCAGGCTGGATTATAGGACAGAGATAGCTTCAGTGGGTGACCTACACCACCAAGAACAGGACTTGGAGGCACCATTTGCTGTTCTTTCCTGGAGGGAACACCCCAGAAACTGATGTTAGGGGATCCCTGTTTGTTGGGTTGCAGCAGCCTTCAGTCTTTCCTAGCATTGTTGTTTTTTAATTGAGTCATGCCTTCTCATGATGTGGCCAAAGGATGGAGATGGCAATCAGGGAATCAGAAGAAGGCTAGGAATGGGAAAGGCAGCTATGAAAGAACTAGAAAAGATCCTAAAATGTAACAACGTAGGCCTGAATATCACAATGCAAGAACGGATAGGGCTGTAAGTGAAATCCTCTGAGGGCATCCTTACAGAGTAGGAGACAGAAGAGACGTAGAACTGAGAAAACTGAAATGCAGGAAGCTATTGGCTAAGGGAAGGACTTGTAGAAGAGACAAGGTACAAAGATAATTAGAGACTGTATGAAAAATGCCGATGAGAAAGAAGAAAAGTGTGGGGAGAAACATGTGTAGATTATGAGAGGAAATTGGAGGAGGATCATGGTAGGGAAGTTTTGCTGGTGGAAGGAGCTTAGGGGAATATGACAAGCCACAGGATATACCTGGTGTGTGAAAGGAGGTATAAATGCAAGGAGTAGCATAGACCTTTGTTTCTTCCAAGAGTTGCAGCATGTGCTCTTTAAGTCTGTTTAGCTTTCTTTCCTCTTGACATCTTTGACCATATCCTTTCTAGCTCTTTCCAAATCTGATTGCAACCTGGAATGCTTGAATTTAAAAGAGAGAGGGAGAGAGAGAAGTTTTGCTTCCTGCTTCAGGGAGGCAGCAGGCTGTAAATCTAAAAAAGGTCAGGTGTGATGGAGAGAAATGGAAGAGAGCTTTGCTTGCTGGCGGCTTAACATTTTATATGACAGAAAACAGAAGTTGTAAAATTGGTTGGGGTACTCCCAAAGCTTGGAAAAGTTCCTTTGTTGGCCCTGCTGACTGGAGGATTTGGTTAACAGTAGGCCCCCAAAATAGCTTTCCCAAGCTCTGAGGACTCCTGTCTGCTTCTTTTTCCTTGAAAACTGTAGAAGGTGGCTTCTCTAAGATGATCACTTGGAAATGATCTGGACATTGTCACATGGACTAGTTGAAACTCCCTAAGTCATGGCTGCCACATGGAGTAGAAACCATACAGCATCTCTGATGTTATGATGGTAACCAGTAGACCACCAGAGCGCAAAGTCTTTCCTGATCAAAAAACACTTCTTATGTCAATACATGGCTGCTACTAATGAGCCATGAGGCTGTCATCTCTCTTTTCTCTCCAAAGAACATTTTGTTTCAGGCCATGCTGACTGGGAAATCTGGGAAATTGTAGTCTAAAGAGTCACACTTCTAACAAGTTCTGGCCAGCATTAGTTGCTCAGAAGGAGGATTTTCCTTAGACTTACCTGAGGGCAGTTTTGCGGGCTATTGTAGCAGTGTGGGCAACAGGAAGCAACCATTTGTCCCGACATGGCTTGGCATTGTCTTCCTGGGCTCCTTTGTGCTATTCACATGCCCATAAAGGAGGCAGACAACCAGCATGCAGGGAGGGGGTGAGGTGTTTCCTAGGTGTCTAACATGAGAAATGCAGTTTCCTCTCAAGTCTGCATAGGAAGCACTATACAGTGGGACCTTGTTATCCACTGGGGTTTGGTTCCAGGATCCCCCATGGATAACAAAAACCGTGGATGCTCAAGTCTCATTAAATATAAAAGTAGAGCAAAATGGTTTTCTGTTTCACTGGCTTTCCTGCCCTCCTTTCCTTTAGCCCTGGTGGCGCAGTGATTAAACACTTGTCCTGCAGCCACTGACTCACAAACAACAAGGTTGTGAGTTCAATCCCAGGCAGGGACTTAGGGTCGACTCAACCTAGCATATTCCCGAGGTCGCTAAAATGAGTAGTGGAAGAGATAAAGGAAACGAAGTCCCATGTGCTGTTGATGGTCCATAAATTTTATTATCTTAAAAAGCCCAACACATTTTGGCCTTATCACAAATTGGCCTTCTTCAGGGGTATTACCAAAGATTTCAGGAGCTGCAGTTTGCATTCTAAACAAAGTGGACAGTCTGAGTATTAGAAAGAAGGGCTCGTGAGAGTTTGTTTCCTTTATCTCTTCCATTGTGAATAGGTGCTTTCCAGTTTTTGATTCTGCTCACTAAAATGAGTACCCAGCTTGTTGGGGGCAATTAGCTTACAGTTGTAAACTGCTCAGGCTAGACTACTTAGTGTGGTATGAAGCGGTATATAAATAAAGCTGCTATTGCTATTCCTATTAGGGTTGGCACTCCCTCTTGTGGGGTTGTGATGAGGCAGGGGGGAGCTCCTGGATATTGCTTAATTCCTGTTCTTAATGCAAGCTCAAAGTTTGTAACTCAATCTCTTGTGTCTTCAGTCACAACTTTGGGGCATTATAGTATGGGACAAGATCCAGGTACTAGGGACATTGGGCCCAGTAGCCCATTGTACAGCCATTCATGGGATGTCCCATTAGGGAATTTGGGACTTGCAGGTAATGCCCACATCTGGAGGTTGGCATTGTCCCCCAGATGGTGAAGAGTCACACAGTGACTGTACACCCAAGTGGCTTCTCAGGCACCATTTCGTTTGCTGATTCCTGCTTCAGGTCAGGAGCTCTATCATGACAAATGCTTGGGTCATTTGGTAGTAGGTCATTGGATTGGTTCCTGAAGCCACACCAACCTATCCAGTTACAATCAATAAAAGACATGCCTACTTAGTGCCAAATTATACCTGTTGTATGGTAGTCTGTTAGGCCCAGCTTCTGTCAGCTGGCACCAGCCTCTCACCACTAGTTTTTCAAGTCCTATCTGCTAGAGAGGATTTTGGAACAACTAAACAAAAGCCAAAGAACCTTTCCTTGGACGGAAATGGTAACATCGATTTTTTGTCATAAGGAATAATTTATCCTGATAGGTCTTTGGCATCATAGAAAATAGAAATCTCAGGAAAATAGTTGTTACTTTCCTTGGAAACTCCTCAGTTTCATATTTTCTACACAGATGCAAGCTGTTCAGACACTGCCTCATGGGGTGAGGTAGGGGATGGAGGTAGGATTGTAGCTGTAAAATCAGTTCCTTTGGCACTGCTATGCCTGTGAGCCTTGCCCTCACTGTTTGTGTAAAAAGAAGCCTCCTCAAGCATAGATGTATGCACACAAGGCTCCTCTGCAGTGAAAACACTATTGGGTGGGATGCTTCATGTGTTTGTGAACACACAGCCTCCTCTGGACTTGGCATGTGGGAGTTTCAAAGGGCCATGTCTTGTGGATGCCATGTTTTTTTGCATCCCACATATTCCCTATATCTGTAGTGCATGCATCTGAATGCCACACTTTACCATGGATGATCTTAGATCTGACACTTGTTTTCTGGAATGGTTCCTGGCCATTAATTGATACATAAGGAGCAACTAATGGTTGTTTCAGAAACTAAAGTTTTTCTAATCATTTCATCTGAATGCGAAGGAAAAACGCAAACACTGTTTTTCTGCTTACCACGTGCTTGTTAAAGCACATGGAGCCTTAACAGAAAAAAAAAGTTGCAATCAGTGGAACACATTGGAAGTAGCTAAAAAATCTTCAGCTTGTCCTCAGGAGCCAGTCATTAGCTCAAGGAATGTTATAGAATGAAGCGTCTTCCATTTTCCATGGATTATTTCAATGGCAAGTTTACCCATATTATGTTGTGGGTGTTTGGCAGCTTCTGGTGTTGTGGGTTAATGAATTCTGTGATCTACAGAGTTTCTAAATATATACCTTGGAGATTACACAAATTGATGCAGCAGAGATCGAACCATCACTTTACTCATGGGAACAGATAATTTCTTTAAGTAGGAAAAAAACAGCTCAAAATAATGTGCAAACCAGCTCTTAAGTATTGACATTTTAAAAGAAGCAAGTTATAACTGGGCGTACCAGCCTACAAAGTCATTGAGCAACTGTTGCTCTATGTAGGAGGTTACACTAATGTAGTATCTTGTAAACACAAAGTGGTGGTGTTTTAGTTCTGGCTCTGTTCATACACACTTCATAACTGATTTAGCTTTTATCCACTTCTTGTTATTGTTGTGTGCCTTGAAGTTGTTTCCAACTTATGGAGCAGTAGTCTATCATGACTACCTAAGGTACCTGTCATGGGGTTTTCTATACAAGTTTTGTTCAGAGGGAGTTTACGTTGGCCTTCTTCTGAGGCTGAGAGAATTTGATTTGTGGGTTTCCATGGCTGTGCAGTGATTTGAATCCTGGTCTCCCAGAGTCCTGGGTCCAACACTCAGTCCACTACACTATCCACTACAGCTGGTAAAAATCTTTGATTTGCTAGAGTGAAACACACCAAACTATGAAACCAGTGAAAAAAATGAAGTAGGTGCTTAACTAAATAGGAATGATAATCAATGCTTTTGATGTTGTCAATCCAGTTTCAGCTCTGCTACAAGGTCCATATCTCTATGCATGGGGGGCAGGGTAGGAGGGGTAGGTGTACTGCTAACACGTGTGGCTTCTGGACTCTGCTGCTGGGACTCTTCCTCATCCTTAATGCTGTTGCCTGTTCCTCACCCCTTCCTGGTGTGTGAGCTGTGACAAGACTTGTGCTTTCTCCCTCTGAGAATTTGAGTGGTTTGGGCCCAGAGGGAGAGAGGCTGCAACAAGCAAACAGGCAGTAGTGACAAGTCATCCCAAGGAGGCCATGATGTCCAAGGCCTCACCAAAACTTGAAGATGACATTGTCCAATTTCCTTAACAAGAAAGACACAAATTCAGTATTCTGCCACACTTTCATGGCAGCAAAAATAAGTGATTTGGAGGAATGTGAGTGTGAGTTATCCTGTCAGAATGCACAGAGAGCTTAGTGAAAAATGTGATTATGGCTGCTGCCTCATTGCAGGATTAGTGTATTTTAACACCACTAACTGCCACCACTCCATCTTATAGAACCCTGGAATTTGTAGTTGTTGTGGCATCACCTCTCTCTAGGTAAAATATCTCACAAAACTACAAATCCCAGAATTCCATAGCATTGAGTCATGGCAGTTAAAATCATGTCAAACTGCATTAATTCTGAAGTGTAGATGCAGCCTACAATGGGGGGGGGGGTATCAGTATGCGATAGCTATGGCAGTGGTTACCTTGGAAACGGCTAGCTCCAAAGGAAATGCCACCAAATGGAAAAATGATCTTTCTTTCCTTCCATCTTCCATTTCTATGGTCATGCGTCTAGCTACATAGCACTGATATGTTAGAAAATCCACTGTCTTGCTCAAGGGAAGCACAAATCCATTTGAAGTTCTGTGAGCAGAAGTTCCGTTTCATATCTATAGGTTGTTACTTCAAATTCATAGTTCAGTTGGCAGTTTGTCCAGAGGTTTTAGAGCTGCAACTAATGCGCCGAGGGACTCTGGAACTGTTTTTCAGATGGAGGGGGGCTCAATATTAGCAGGCAAGCCATTAGTCATTTTGTCTATGTGTAGACATTTGCTTTTACAAAACAAAGAAAACACAGAATGCATTGCGTTAAAATAACAGCCACCACCATGTGAAACAGGAAATAATCTGACTACCATGGAAAGAACAGCAAAATAATAAATCAGTGTTACAAAACTGAGTAAATTAAAAGAACAACACCCAGTTGATACATCAAGCAGTGGTAGAAGAAGAAAATAACACCCTATTAAATTAATGCAAAAATGCATATAAAGTCCCTTTTCACTTCCCTCCCTCCACTTCACTACTTTAAAAGCAAAAGCTGTGGAGATATTTTGAAAGATACAAGATTGCACATAATTATACTTCAAAAGAAAATGCAAAAACATGTTCATCTACCAAGCTTGAGATATAGAGACTACTACTACTACTACTACTAATAATAATAATTTATATCCTGCCTCTCCAATTGGATCAAGGCGGCTTACAACATTAAATCAACATTAAAATATCAAATACTGTAATGATTAATATAAAAGCTTTATAACCTAAAAACCCACCCACCCTCAAATTTAAAATGACATTTCAGACCAAATACCAATAAACAAGGTCAAGCAGGTAGGTAGTTAATGGAACAGACAAGTTAATCTGGGAAGGCCTGTTGGAAGAGGTCTGTCTTGACTGCTTTTTTGAAACCATCAAGATTAGTAATATTCCGGATCTCCTCCGGCAGATCATTCCATACTTTAGGGGCAACAGAAGAAAAGACCCTTTGAGGGACCATAGTAAGACTCTGGTGTTAGGCATAGTCAGGGGGAAGGCAAATTACTTTCCCCATCCATTGTCATTCAATCATCCTTAAATATGAAGACTTTTACAAACTCATTATATAGTATAGTTGTCCCTCCATATTCGCTAGGGTTAGGGGAACAAGACCCTCATGAATATGGAAAAACCACAAATAACAAAAACACTGTTTTTACCTGAGAGGACACCTCTCTAGGAATCTCTAGGTCCTCCAGTGCAACTCTATGGTCAATGTCCAACATACACTGACCATAGAATGGCACTGGAGTAGCTACAAATGGTCTTTCAGTGCAACTTTTAGTTAAAGTTGACCACAGAGTTGCACTGGAGGACCTAGACAGTCCTAGAGAGAACATATTAATGAAATCCGTGAATAATCAAATCCGCAAATATCAAAGCCGCAAATATGGAGGGAGGACTGTAATAGGCCTCCTCCATGTTTTCAGTTATAGTGTAGCTGACCCCCAAATAAGCACATGTAGGATAGTTTGCAGGCAGCCTTGGCTATTCAAGGGAAGACTCAACTACAGTGACTGTGTTAAATAGTGTACAGCTGTGTGTTCTTTATCACTTAGTACACTCCTGACTGATAATTTCTGAGAGGCTCAACTACATAGAGGACTTGGTGGTCCAATTTTACCAGATCATTTCACGGCAGATTCAGCCCCCCCCTCCCCCCATATTGGAGGGAAAGATGTTTGAGTTTCCTCAGCCCCCAGGGTCCATGACTATGTGTTTAGCCAGCATTTCTTTTATTCCACCAAGGTCCTCTCTTCACTCTGAGTCTCCAGGAGGATGTACTCATGATTAAAATTTCTCTTGGAGGAGTTTATTCTTTCCAAACATCCGGTGTTGCTGTTGCCCTGCTCTGTTTATTCTCAGATGTTTGCTGCTCTTTTCCTCCCCCATCTTCCTCTTCCTTCTCCTCCCTCTCCATTCAGAAGAAAATGGTAATTGACTTACCTTTCCTGCAACCCTTAATCAGGCCTGCACTCAGCTTCCATTTTTCTGCAGTAAAGATCTTTAGTTTTGATAACGCAAATTCCTAAAGGAAGGTTTTGGCTGCATTTCACTTCTTGTTCTAAACTGGAGGAGAAGAAGAGAGGAAACACTCCTTAATTGCATAAAGTTGCAATCCAACATACACCTAAGCCGGCTTGGATCCATTGAACTCAATTGAGCTTAGTATTGGATTGTGGTCCCTGCAGCTTTAGCTGGCAAATGCTGTTCTCTCCTGTTTATCCATCTGGAGCAATTACTGGGGATTATTTTTCAGGCAGGAGTGTTGACATTTCCCCCCAGATGGGTGTCAAGTATACATGTGAGGTTCGTCATAACTGGGCTTCAGATGTCTCATGAAATAAATGCCCTGAGGTTAATGAGGTGCTGGGAAACAGCAGAACTAAATCCGATATTACTGTTTTACAGCTTTTGAGTTTAATTAGAAACCCTAGTCACCTGTGCACACACAAGACACTTCAGTTTTGCACCCGACTGGCAACACAGCCCAATGTCAGAGTGTGAGCATGTGTGTGTTGGAGGTGGGAGTGGAGGGTAGCAAAACCTGACAATAGCTCTTCAACTTGTTCTCACATTTCTCCTCCTGTGTCCCAGATCTGTTCAGGTGTGTAATACTATCTCACTCTTTACCAAAGACAGCCTTTAACCTCCAAACTAGTGTGGAGCATCTAGGGAATTCGCAGAGTTTCCAGTTTTCCACCACTGCCTTTTTCCTGTTGCAGTGTGGGAACTCTTTCCTGTATGTGTATATTGGAAAGAGCCCAGGTTTAGGCATTCACAAAATTGGCTGCCACTGTGTTCTCACACTTTTTTTTTCCAATCCTAGACTTTCCAACAGCTATCCATCAAGCTGAAGTAATTCCAGGACTGTGGTAGTAGATATGAAGTATACCCTAGTGGATGGATTTTGGAATTAAACACTGAGTAGTTTAACTTTCTCTCAGCCAACCTCGATTGGTGGCCATCCACATTTTTTGGACTACAGATCCCATCATGTATGACAGACAACACTCCCTGGGACTATTGGGAGCTGGAGCCCAAAATATCTGGCATGCACCAGGTTAGGGAAGGCTGTCTAAGGAGAGGACTAGGGCACTGGCTTGTGCAACTGTGTGACAGGGTTAAGCTTGGGGTAACAAATAACAAACAAACACTTGAACAAATGCTTTCTAAGGTCTTTACTACGTGAGGCTAGAAAAGTGGAATTTTAACAGGAGAAAAGCATCTTTTATAGCATATAGAGGAATGGGAGTGCCATAACATCTGATTATCCCGATGAATAACCTGTACTCAGGACAAGAGGCTGCCGTTAGAACAGAAAACAGACAAAAAGAATGGTTCTCATCTGGCAAAGAGGTCAAGCAAGACTGCATACTATCACTCTGTTTATTGAATTTGTATGCAGACAATGTACACACAGGAGGCTTAGATGCAGGGGTAGTGAAGGTAGCAGGAAGGAACATTAACAAAACTAAGATATGCAGACAACCCAAAACTGTTAGCAGAAACCAGCAAGAACCTAGAGCAATTACTGAAGAATGTAAAGGAGAAAAGTGCCAATATAGTTTTAATGCTGGACATTAAGAAAACAAAACTCATGACCACAGAAAATCTCCAGTAATTCATGCTAGATAACAAAAAAATTGAAATAGCCAAAGAATTTCTATACTCGGATCAGACATTGACCACAATAAAGACTGTAGTCTAGAAATCAGAAGAAGACTAGGACTGGGAAGGGTAGCGCTGAAAGAACTAGACAGGTTCCTAAAGTGCAGAAATATAAGTCCAAACACTAAAATGAGGCTAATCTAAGCCATTGTATTCCTCATCACCATGTGTGGATGTGAGAGCTGGACAGTGAAAAAGTGGATCTGAGATGTGGTGCTAAAGAAGAGTGCTGAGGATAACATGGACAAGCAAACAAACAAATGGGTCCTAAAACAGATCAAGCCTGAACTCACTCTGGAAGTCAGGATGACTAAATTGAGATTGTTGTGCTTTGGCCACATCACGAAAAAGCATGATTAATTAGAAAAGACAAAGATGCTTTCCTCCCCTTAAAAATTCTCACTGAGAGAGAAATATCCAAATTTGGAAAAAGTATTGTGCTCTGATTAGTAAAATATACAAATAATTGTTGAAATCTAATAAAGAGGAAAAACAAGGTAAACAGTACATGGTTAAATGGGCAACAATTTTTTTGGGAGTATATATAAACAATGGGAAGTGGAGGAAGGTAAAGAAATATTGGTTTAAAATTAATAAGGTAATAGGAAAAATCTTGAGATTTACAACTGGTTTGAGACCAGAATTATATATTTTTAAAAAAATATACTGAATTTAGAGAACATTAAAGAAAAATAGCACAGAAAGCTGCTAAGTTATATGGTAACTGCAGCAAGATTGGTTCTTGTGAGAAAATTGAAAACCAAAAAAATTCCGATATGTATGGATTAGCTTGAAAAAGGGATGGAAATGACTCAATTAGATAAAGGGATTACTTTGGTGAGGGAAAAGCAAATGGATGTACGGTCGGCCTTCACATTCGCAGGTTTAAGTGCTTTAACACTTTACATTTCTATACCGCTTCATAGTAAACTAAGCATTCTCTGTGCTTTACAATGTGTTAGTCGATTGCCCCCAACAAACTGGGTACTCATTATATTGACCTATGAAAGGTTGGAGTCAGCCTTGGAGCCCTGGGATCACATTCACAACATTGTGGTTACAGTACCGGCATTTAACCACTGTGCTCCTTTAAAAAGGATCTTAACATTTTAACATTAGTGAATTTGATTATTCATGAGTTTGTCTGTGTCTGAAGGACAACTTGTGCTTCCCTGCCCTGCATGGCAGATCCCCGTTGGCTCACTTGTACACCCACCATCCGGCAGCCCTAGGCAGGCAGCCTGTTGAATTAGCAGATGAGTGGGAAGGCAGGGGAGGCTCCCCTGCACTGGGTAATACCATGTCTAGGGTGCCAACAGACATGCATAATTGCATTTTTTCCACTTCCACAGGGATCTTGTGCCCCTAATGTGGAGTGCAGACTGTATTTATAAAAAAATTGGAAACTGTTTATAGAATATGTTAAGTAATTGCAAGGAGAAATTAATATGATGGGGTTTGATAAGTGATTGAAACTTGTGTTTATGCAGGGAATGTGGAATTGTACTAATATGGTTAGTACGTAGGTCAGAAGAGGAATTTAAAAGATTAAAGGGGGAGGAGAACATTACCATGAGGCATAATATCTTACTACTTGCAATAGATGAATCATGAATGCTATTCGTTAAGACCATACAGATAAGGAGAAAACCAATCAGTACATTTAGCTGGTTTTCCAAACTTTTGTAATGAGTATTGCTCCTGGACTATTCTGCCTTTGGGCCTGAAGTAGTGGTACTTTGGGGTGAGGCCATTAATAATATCTGCCTTTCTGTTTGTCTGACAACTTGAAAGATGTCACTCCCCATTGCTGAGCACTAAAAACCAGCCAAGTTATTTTGCCACCTTGTGCAGGAAAACCCACAAGGGCCTCTTTCTCTCCCCCATATTAAAAATACGAAAACCACCACAACAAAGCCAATCACTGAAATTTTCCTACCCTTTCATGAAACTCAAACTCTGCTTCTTGGTTCTTCCTATTGGGTGGAAGCCTGAGTGGGCTCCAAACCTAAAAAATGTCAGTCTGGGATTTATTTACTTGCCAACAACATAGGCTAAACAAGGAAAACAATTCCTCTAGGCCATTCTGGCAGAACCATCACACAACCTTTTTGTCGTAAATAGTAATGTTCAGAACCAAGCTTGGAAAAGCTGCTACTTCTGAACTTCTTCTTGTTCCTGGCATTCTCCATGCTGGAGGATGTCAAAAGATACTTTTGGGGTATTCTGGGAGGCAGTAGTATTACTAGCATGTGGTGTGTGTGTGTGTGTGTGTGTGTGTGTGTGTGTGTGTGTGTGGACCACACCAGATGACACTCCCCTTTTGGAGTGTCCCCTTCTGGGATGACCATCACTAGAAGGGGAGTGTCACCTGGTCATGCCCTCCTCCCACTGTGCCTCCCGGCTTTGTTGTCACAGCGCAGGCTTCATCATGAGAAGACCCCCACGGTAGTGAAGGAGAGGGCCAAGTATGACCTTTTGGCTACTACAGTCTCTTGCACACTCCCCTGTTCCAGGTAACACCACGGGTGGGGATGTCACTCCTATGTACTCCTTATGAGCTATGTAAATTTTGTAATGTGGTTGCTTACTTTTTGGTATTCCAACTTCATTACCTTGCATTTGTTTCTCCACTCAAAAGCAATGCGATCATGGTTGTGTGCCTTCATCTCCTCAATGGTTTCAAATATATTGATATTCTGATGGCTCGCAAAAAGTTTAACTGGGTGCAGGGGTGTGGATTATGCTGCTTCCAAATTCAAAGCGCTGTAGGATTTACTTCCACTTGTGGGAAGACTTCTCTTCTGACTATCTCTCTTGCTCCCACTCTGAAATTTGTGCTCTACAAAATGGTGACGTATGATTGTTGGGAAGAGTTGTGCAATAACGCAAAAAGGAGTAAAAACACAGCTGCTTAAAAGCTGGAAAAAGTAGTTTCAATGGGTGTCGGGCTGTGGATTGTGCGGCTTAGAAGTTTGAAGGCCCGTAGGCTTAACTAATACTTGTGCAGAAACCTCTGACTGGTTTTCTTGCTCCTGCCCTGAAATTAGTGCTCTCCAAAATGGCGAAGCATACTCATTCATGAGCATTGCACAATAATGTAAGAGCTGCCTTTTCATAACTCTGCTTGTGCAAAAATGGACCATCCTCATTTATCTTTATGGTTCCGTTATAGTGCCACCTTGTGACAATAGCAAAGTTGGGTGCCTAGTTCTCCAGCACTTTACCTGTTGGCATCCATCATGGCTTGCAGGTGTGAGCTGTGGACTGAGCAGGAGGTCCATGCCTTCCTTGATATTGTTTCAAGGCCACCACAGCTGATGGACTCCTCATCCCACCCTAATATGGCTATTCATAAAAGGATAGCCATAGAATTTGGAAAAGAGAGGTTCAGGAGGATACCTAAGTAGGTGTCCTCCAAATTGAAGGTCCTCCGGAATGCCTTTTCAAAGGGAACCGCCACACTGTGCCCAGCCACCTTTTTTCCACAGATGCACCACAGGACTGCAGCGAGTACCTCCTAACACATTGGCTTTTAATTTGAATGTTATAATACCTGTGCCCCTTGTACATATTGGGCTGCAGAATGTAACATTGCCTTCTTCATGTGTGGTGGCTATGTGCATTGCCACTCCTATTTGAGAATTATTTCACCAATTTCCCCCCTGCAGCTCAGCAGACCAGACATACTAGACGTGTGCAGGCAGAGAAGGAGGAGGAGATTGAAGAGCCTCAGGAGGAGGGGAGCACAGGCATTTGGTTTTTAAAAATCCTGTCACTCTCATTGCCCTCACTGTAACTAATGACCCATGGCTCAAGGTCTACTTGTTGCCAGGGTAGCATTGTTCTACCTATATATAATAAACACTGTTTATATGACTATACTTATAGTACTGTGTGCATATATAATACACACACACACACACACTACATTATATATATATATATATTTATGTGTGTACACTATATATATATATATATATATATATATATATATATATATATATATATATCACTACCTTACCTATATGTTGACAGTTGACTCTGAAGCAGGTGAAAATCCACCTGCATCGGCTACCAGGGAAGAGGCAGCAGCCTCAGCAGTAGAAGTGGAGAGCATTGGTAAGTTTCCCAGCAAGGATTGGTTGGCTTCATGACAAATGGGAAAATATTCTTGGTGCTTCTTTAATTTTCAAATACAATGATGTGCCCTCTCCTGTGTTTGTGCCTTCAAATCTCTGACACATGGCGATCTCATGAACTTCATAGGGTTTTCTTAGGCAAGGAGTACCGAGAAATGGTTTTACCAGTTCCTTCCTCTGAAATACAGTCTATAGCACCTTGTATTCTTTAGTGGCACATCGCGACACACTTGTGGCATCACGAGTGCGCCATTGGCGCACTTGGGCATTGCAAGTGTGACGCAAAAAGAACCCGCTTTTTGCGAGTTCTTTTTTTGCCGGCAGGAAACTGCATGATTTATCCACTGCAGCTTCCCACCAGTGGAAAAGGAGGCGCTGGCAGACCGCCCTTTTTGGGTGGTCTGTATCCCTAGTGAAGCATTTGTGAAGGGACCAGGTTTGGGAAAGGCTTATCTAAAACTTTCTATTATAAATGAGGTTACTGAGGAATATAAAGAGAACATGGAAGCCCTTCTTGTTTAAATTACATCTAACCAGAGTCTCCAATTGCCCAGGTGGAGAAAATGCTCATAGTAAAAAATAGCTGGAAATTTCAACAGCAACACTTAATCCCAAGAGAAGAAGATACTTGGGAATAGTTGGGGAAAATTTGTAGAAGAGGAGTAAGCAAGAAGAACGTTTGGCAGGAGTTTACAAACAGAAGAAAACCAGAATGGTGGGAAAGAAACACTGGCTTCGTTTTACAAATGAAGTGTTTGTTGCAATGTAATACTGCTGAGTTATACTTCACAGAAGGTTTTTTCTTTCTTTTTTAAAAGGAGAAGATAAATTAAAAGCAAATAAGAAAGTGCCTTGTGAAATATAGATGTTGCTTCTTATAGACTTCGGTTCAGCAGAACAGAGCTCCGTTGCCGAGGTAAAGTTTCTCTCTTGAGACAGGAATGGATTTCCTGTATTGTCCCATGTCCAAGAAATAATAGTATATACTTCCTTTAACTGCTCTCCTGGATAAACCCCCCACATGCTATGACTAGAGAAAAAATGCTGACTCTAAACAAGTCACTGATGACCTTAAACTCCACACATTTATTTGATGGTGTTTTAAACTCCTTCATGTTGACGGTCATTACTACACTTTGTGCTGATGAATTTCAAAGTTTTGCTATGTATTAGTCTGATAATCCCCCCCCCTTTAGTCTGTTTCAACCCATCCAATTTCCAGCTTCAATGAACAACCTTGGGTTTTAGTATTATAAGAGAATATTTTTCCCTATCACTTTTCCTGCCCACTTTTTTCCACACCACACCTAATTTCATACATCTCTGCCATGTCCCCTTACTCATATTTTGCCCAGATCAATGGTTCTCAAATGTTGGTCATTCAGCTATTTGGGACTTAAGCTCCCAGACTTCCTGACCATTGGCGCAGACTGGAACTTTTGAGAACTGACATCCAAAACATCTGGAAGACCAAAGGTTGGGAACCACTGGTGTAAATTAAATGGTCCCAAACAGAATATTTTTTAAGTATTAGAGAGCTGTTCCAGCCCTTTGATCCTTTTGTCTATCTCTAGTATAGAGGTATCTATGGATAACAGTTTTATGCTCTATGGATTTGTCTAAGCCAAATATGTTAATGTCTTAGTACTTGGGGAGGGTTGAGATTTTATTCTTTTGCATCATCTCGAAAACAATAATTATGTTTACCCATTCTGTCTTGAGGCAAAGCATTAAAATAATGAGACTTGAGGAAATGACACATCCATGCAGAAATGTCAGTATTTTATTTATTTAGGATTGTTATTAGCAAAATGGCCTGCAGGAATTCATAAACCTGCTATGCAGTGCTATTTTGGGAGCAGATGGTTCATAGGTAACAGTGTCCCATATCCGTGTTTGTTCTGGAACTAGGTACATCATTAGGAACAAGTCATGGCAGGAGCAAACCTGATTAGTACAGGTTTGAGGAAGTGATACTCATCAGTGAGGAAATACAAGAGCATCTTTTGTAAGGACCAGAAGTGGAGAATGATTACAGAAAGCAGATTGATAGCTAATTAGTGTATCATGAAATCTTTTACTTGATGAGAGCAGGATGTAGAAGTGAATCTTGCTACTAGTCAAAGTCATCTGAAAGTAAATGCAAACTGGGAAGGCCAGAAATGACAATATCAGGACTGTGTGGTCTTTTTCAGGTTGGTAAAGATGTGTGGATTCTTGCAATACAGCTCTTTGGGTGTTTCCATCCATAGCTCTTTGGGTGTAGCTCTTTGGGTGTTTCCATCCATAGCTCTTTGGGTGTAGCTCTTTGGGTGTAGCTCTTTGGGTGTTTCCATCCACTCATGGCA
>NC_056523.1:103855957-103889130 GCF_019175285.1 Sceloporus undulatus
TTCTTTGAAGAGTGACAATTTCTTTGATCTGTACTAGGGCTGTTCCAAAGTTGTTGAAGTGAACCTGTTGTTTGAAGGGCAAATTTTATCCCTTTTCTCCATTTTTTTGTTCTTAAGAGTTACATTGTTATAGTGCAAAAATACCATTTCACCGATCCACAACAACACCAAGAAATTAAAAAAGAAAGGATGAAAAGAAAAGAATGACTTTTCTTTTTATTCCAGTAAATCTTGAAACTAAAAAGAAATCCCCCCCCCCCAAACCCGGCTAGGAATAAAATGTTGTAATTGATGCTGGGAATTGCCAGTAATAGGCCATCAATCAAATATAAACAAAACAAACATGCCAATAGATATAAATTAAACATTTATAAAAACCCAATTAAATTCCAAGGCAGAAATATTCAGCAGGAAATGCCTAAGGGAAAAGTTAAATAGATAATAAAGACATATAACTATGGAAGGATGTAGTTTAGTGATTGTTTGCCAATGGATAGATCGCAAATAGTATTTCCAAACTACTTATAGGACTATGCAGATTTTACATTTGTCAATACACATGTGGAAAAGAGCATGATTGCGCTCACTGGCCATTACAATGGGGCCTGTAAACATAATTCTGCTCCTTCACTTATATGTTTCCACATACCACTGAACAAACTATGCAGTCTTATAGTGAATTTATTTGTGGCCATTGTTTTTACTGCTTCTCAGATACTACTAGATCAGCCATATCTTTGGAATAACAACCTTACTAGTTGTATAAGGAGGCAAACTATATCTTGCTGTTCCCATTTCTGGATTTCCTAATACGTGGTTACTTTCAGATGAGCTTCAATACCAATATAGCTGTGATAGGGTAAAGCCAGGATAGGATTATGGAATTTAAACTGGCCTATTCTCCTTATAATGAATGAAAATCAATATAATTAAACAATTTATTCCAGATCCAACCCATAATCTTCTCTATGGCTGCATCTGCACTGCAGAAATAATGTAGTTGGACATCACTTTAACTGCCATGGTTCACTGCTATGGAATTCTGGGAACTATAGTTTTGTGAGATATTTAGCCTTTTCTGCCAGAGAGCTCTGACAAACTACAGTTCCCAGAAATCCATAGCATTGAGTCATGGCAGTTAAAGTGGTGTCAAACTGTATTATTTCTGCAGTGCAGATGCAGACTGTCTCAATTTTTCTGTATTTGTACATTGTTTTCCTCCTCTTCATTAACAAAATATTCAAGACCTTCCATGTTACATGCAATTCATTGGTGGGGGTGGGTGATATATATTATACAACTTCATTGTCTATTGTTAAAATTGTGCAACAGTTTATAAAGTATATAGATTTGCTTAATAAATAAATACATATTACATATATCTGATATGAAGAACCAGGCAAGATTACTCAAAGAAGAAAGGATTAATTTATCTTGTTTCTACAAACACAGGGATAAATTGGTTTTAAACAATAGGATAGTGTTGTTGATTATGCTTCCATGTGATATACAGGAATGATTAGAAATTGCTTTAACTGTTACTTGGGTCATACAGTCTAAATATGTGTTTCAAAACAAGGGAAGCTTTATTATGTGCATGGCTGGTGAAGCTGCAGACACTGAGACGTGTGCCTATCTATGCATAACTGGTTTGATTTTTTGGGATGACAACTATGAGAGAATGCCAGTGTATTATGTTAGTTTTAGATGCACATTTTATGGAATTCCTCTGTATTTTTCATCTTGTACACTTTATGTTTTCATTCACATTTGCAAGAGAGACGGGAGGAAGAAGCTACTGGCTGCTGGATTCTGAAGAACAGGTTTCATTCCATGGGGAAACTATCTAATCAGGAGACACTGGCAAGGGAAGGAAAAGTATTGCCTTCTGGCCATAATGAGTCCGTGGTCCCAGTTTGCTTTTCCCATTCTTCTTCAAGCCAACAAACCAGTTCTTATCAGCATGCATCTTTGAGGTATATGTATTGTAATGGTTTTCTTCCATCCTTTCCAGGAATAAGCACTCTTCCGTTGGCAACTGCTGGAGAAAAGAAGAGTACGGTACATTCGTAAAAGGAAGCAAAGGAAATTATGCTGCATGTTTTTGTATCTATCTTTGCCTGTGACTTTTGGAAACTACAAAGAATTCTGTGCCTTTTTAGCTAGCCTAATAAAAGTATGAGAGACAGCATGCTGTAGCAGTTTGAGTGCTAGACCAGGATTCTGGGAGACCTGGGTTCAAATCCCTGCTCAACCATGAAACCCACTGGGTGACCTTGGACAAGTCACACTCTTTCAGGAAGGCAGTTACAACCCCCCTCCCCATAAATCTTGCCAAGAAAACCTCAAGATAATTTTGCGTTAGGGTTGCCATAAGTCAGAAATGATTTGAAGGCACATAGCAGCAATAAACAGATAGAATGATAAGGACTTTGGCTGAATTGCTTGTTAATACTGCTGGACTGTTTCTATTGTAGTTTGATTGCTGTCTCTGAAAGAGTCTTACTGGTGCTGATCCACATCGGTGGTGATAAGGAAAGGCCAGAGGTAAGGCCAAAGTAAGGTACAGACAAATTGAAGGGGGAAAGTATCTTCAACCAGGGGAAATTTTAGAAGCTGCAGAGTTATTAAGCCCTTAGAAATCTCAAGAAAAAGCAGGTTAAACATTTCTAGAACATTTTGACCCTACCACCAACCAACTGGTGCTTTCTACTAATAGCATTAACAATCTGAAATACAAGGGAAAGGTTCAACATGAAAAGTTTTCACTTGGTGCTTGCTTGGTAATTTCCATTATGGCTTAAGCACCATCATTTAACGGTTGGCTAAAATAAATCTAATATATTCCTGTGATTTGCTCTGTGTTGTTGTATGTTGTTATACATCCTCCAACATTTCACAGATGAAAACTGGGATACCTATGGCTAAACAACATAGTCAGTATGACAAACAATATTAATGAGGAAGAACACCCAAGCAAGGAGATGCTGCAGTAGTTTGCTTTTGCCTAAGCCCACTTAGAAGGTAAGCTCTTGCCTTCTCCTAATCTCTACCATGCTGAGTTAATTGAATGCAAACTACTTTTGGACTTTGAATTCATTTGCAGCAACTGAAGTAATCTGAGGAGAAAGGACGAAGAGTGAGGAGGAGACAGAAAGAGGCGAAACAGATGGGTGGGAGGGGCAGCTTGAAGCCACCCATTCTGAAGACAGATTGGGGCCGTGGAAAACACACGCACTGGCCCCAATCTGCCTTGAAGCTGGCCCAAAAAGAAGTGGCAAAGATCCATTCCTTTTTTGGCTGCAAAAAGCCAGCTTTTCCTATCTCACTGTGGCCCCATGGCAGGTTCATGATGCTCTGGTGGCGTGCGGCATATAAACACTGCATCACCAGAGGATCATGAAGCCACCCATGTCTGGGCAGCCAGGCAGCTTCAAGATGTCTTGGTGGCATGTGGCATCTAAATGCCATGCCCACAAGCCACCAGGAAGCTGGGTTTTAGAGCCGGTCTGTTCCGTACCAAACTGGAACATTTTAAAAGCAGATGAAAGGGAGAGATGACAGAGGATTCAGGAGTGTCCCTGCTGCATTGGGCAGTTGGAAAGCATATTGTTGCTGGGTAATTTTCCCAAACTGCTATCAATGGCAAAGTTATACATTTGCTTCAGTGCCAGTTTGTGCAGCCAGAGTGCGGGACATCTGGACCAGCATGTGGATAAATAAATTGCTGTCTTCATTTCAGTAACACCTCTATTCTTGAACCCAAACAGGAAAGGGGATATCCTTCCCCTACAGTAGCCAAGCCTGGGTAGCTGTATTTGGCCAAATCTCTTGCTCACTGCTGTCAGGAAAGGCTCAGTACTTTTATTCTGAATCTACACTGGAAATATTGCAGTTTGACATGACTTTAACTGATGTGGCTCACTGCTATGGAATTGTGGGATTTGTAGCTTTGTGAGCTATTTAACCTTCTCTGTCAGTGAGCTGTGGTGTCTCAACAAACTACAAATTCCAGGATTCCATAGCACTGATGCCTTGCCAGTTAAAATGTTGACAAACTGCATTATTTCTGTAGTGCAGATGCAGCCTGAGCCTCTTCATTGCCAAGGCTGCCAACAGCTCCTCCCATCTCTCCAGGTTACTGGATGAGTCACCCCCTACATCTTTGTGGCTTGTTTATCTAGGGTTACGCATGGCGCAGTGTTGCTAATGGCCTTGCCCTCTGTGATTTGGCACCTTCCAAATACAGTACAAAATCCAATAGCAAAAGTATTTTGGAACTTTGTTTCCAATTGTTTTATTTATTTTTCCAGAAATAAAGTTGGGCAAAGGGTGGGAATCCAGCTGCAAAAACAACAAACAGCATCTAATTGCTACTCCTGAGCTATATTACCTGGGATGACAAGAGTACTGAAAACCTCAAAGCCTCCCTGTGCCCAGTCCCACAGAAACCTCATACTTACTGAGCCATATAAACGTCCATTGGCATCCATGGCCAAGTACTGTCCAGACTCGGTGCCCTTTATATATACCTCACCCAAATTTTCTGCTGTTAGCAGCAACTGAACTGCAATGAAGAAAAAATAAATAACAATGCTGCATAGCAAGAAGGTAAAAACAATGGTCAGAAAGCATATTATGTTACTCTCCTACTACAACAAGGGTGAACAACTGCAGTGGGACCAGGGGTCACATTTGGGTTTGCAGAACTGCCTGAAGCCCACATCTTTTGATTTTGATTTTTTTTAATTTTTAATTTTATTATGTAGTTTTGTAGGGTTTCCATCCAGCTATAACCCTCTGCATCCTCTCCATTAATTATAAGTACTTCCAATTAAATCATTCAAATTCCTTACACCTAAGTAGTTAATTTATTAATTAACCATTTGGCATTCATTAAAACCAGTAATTCTATGGTTCATAGTTGCTTGGTGGGCATATAATGTACTATTAAAAAGTTCAGGAGCTTCCTATCGAGCTATCCAAAGACGAATTGATCGGGTGAGCTTTCACACATGCACAGTCTTTACTTTCCTTTTCCAGTCCTAGGCATGTGATACAGGCAGCCGCCAGACTGGGTGATGGAAGTCCATCTTGCTGGTGATTGCCAGCCTGTGATGAAGCTGTGTGAATAGGGATCTTGCAGGCAGGAGTTGTGATGAAAATGTCATTGTTCCTGTGTCCCAGTCACCAGCTGAAGGGACCTCCTTTATCTGATTTAGCAGCTGCCTGATAAAGTAGGGTTGCTAGGGTGTTCACAAATATACTGTGATAGTGACTACATAGTGTTCATGAATATGGATCAGTTACTCAAGGTTATGCACTGATAATGGCAATACTGGATTGCAGCCATTGTCTCATTCTTCCAGCTCTCTCTTGCATATCTTTCTTATCCTGAAGCCCCATCGCACCCCCACAACTCTCCGTGCCTCTACTGAAATTGCTTTCCCTATGTTGCAATCATACAAGGCTCATGCTGAGGAGGATAGATTAAAACTGAAATATTTAAAATGCTCAGGAGCTGAGAAATATAATACTAAAATATGTTAGACTAAGGTTGCCAGGATGATATTTATTTTTTTTATTTTTTTATTTATAGACCGCTATTTCGCTTTGATCATAGCGGTGTACAAGTAAAAAATTTTCATCAAAATATTTTTAAAATAAATAATTGATATTAATTTTAAAAGAAGAATGTTGTCTTCCAGGCGAGGCCTGTTGTTGCTGGCCTGCCTCCTCTCTCCCCCTCAAGATGGTGGTTGGAGGAGGGCTCTTTGTCTTCCAGGCCAGGCCTCTCTCCCCCTCAAGATGGTGGTTGGAGGAGGGCTCTTTGTCTTCAGGCCAGGCCTCTCTCCCCCCTCAAGATGGTGGTTGGAGGAGGGCTCTTTGTCTTCAGGCCAGGCCTCTCTCCCCCTCAAGATGGTGGTTGGAGGAGGGCTCTTTGTATCTGGTCAGGTCAAATCTTCTGCTCTGGAATGGAGAACCATGGAGTGGCTCCTGATACAAGTTGTTACCCCAAATAAAAAGGATATAATTCAGAAACAGTTGGAGATAGTAAAAGAAAACAGAGATAACAGTTTGATTGGTGGGTACCCACGAGGGATAGAGAAACGTATATTAGACATATGTTTGGCATCCTATTAATATCAAGGATAGTATATGTTTAACTTATATGTAACCAGTTGAACATAATTTGTAATTTTCTTTGTTCAAAGTACTATAAAAGACTAAGGGCCCAAACAGACATGCCAAAATAAAGCTGCATTGGGTCACTTTGGAGGTATACTGTTTAAATGATACGCACATCTTAATTGGCCAGAGGCTGCGCCAATGCTGCACTCCAGTCCTTAGGACTGGAGCGTGGCTTTGGCGTTGCTTCCGGCCTCTTAGGAAACATGTGTCATTTAAACAGCACACTTCCAAAGTGACCAGAATCAGCTTTATTTTGGCATGTCTGTTCAGGCCCTAATTCACTTGTGAATTGGGGCTCCAGAATTTGAAAGTTTTTCCTTTGGAGATAAAGCAGCTAAAAATAAGCTTTGATGTGGCACAGACCACCATGAAATGGTATACCCATGCCAATACTAGGGTTAGGGAGTGCGCACCAACCGCATGCTCCCTAACCCCAGTATGTGTGGACGGTGCCATTGTTATGCGGCGCCATCCACATGGGCACATGATGATGTTGTCATGCACATACCACATCCAAACAGAGCAGCGCGTGTGTGACATTTCTGCACCGCCCCAAACTGCTTACGGCAGCCTGGCTACGACACGGGAAGGACTTCTAAAATGGACTTCCTTTTTGTCGCACGCATCATTCCCGCGGCAATCAAATGGCCGTGGGAGCAATGTCAAGGAGAAAGGGGCCAGGCAGCCCCTTTCTCCCATGGCTGTAGCTCCTGGGGTGTCTGAGGGCATGAAGCCCCAAGGACACCCCTTTTCCAGACCACGGAGAAGCGATATTTTGCTGCTTCTCCATGGCCCAGAAAAATAGTGGATTGGGGCTGCAGGGCGGCCAGTGAGGCAAAAAGGGGCAGGTGCAGGCCACCCCTTTGGGGCAGTCTTCTATTTCCTTTTTATTTGTACTTCTGGTCTCCCTGATTTTTTTATCTGACAGGAATCTGCAACAATGCCATGATTTAAATAAACAAGAAAGAAAAGTCTGAGATAAATAAATTCTTAATATTAAGCTTCCCATCGATACTTCCCTTCTTTCTATTCAGTGGTGTGTGTCTGATCTTTAAATGTATTAATTTACAATTGGATAATATAGTTTTTAGCCTAAATACCTTAAAGGCACCAGACCCCACTGGATCTTGGAAGCTAAGCAGGGTCAGCTCCGGTTAGTATGTGGAGGAGAGACAGCAACTAAATCTTGGGTGCTCTAGGATATATTTCTGAGGAAGGAACTAGTCAAACCACCTTTGAGTATTCCTTGCCTAAGGAAACCCTATGAAATTCATGAGGTCACCATAAGTCAACAATCAACATGAAGGCACATAATGTATTTACACACACAATGTATTATTTACACAGTTTAATTCTTAGCTTGCCCAGCTTGCATCCCTTTGTCTCACTGTATACATTTTCCAAGCTTTCTTTTTAAGAAAAAAGAGCACTCTATAAAGGGAATGCTTTAAACTATTCTTGCATGAGCTCTTCCATGTAGCTAGTTGATAGCAGAGCCTGCAGCTCTCATTTATTCCTGCCTTCTTAGCCCCATTTCCTGCACTTGTCACCTGTTTCCCCATCAGCTCTTTCCTGAGGCTTAGTTGAGCAACACCTGGAGCAGAGAAAATTGCAACCATCTTCCCTCACATGTATGCTTCTTTTGAGGAAAAGAGACTTCCAGAGAGACAGCTGCCAATGCAGGTAGAGTTCAGTGAGCCCCTAGTTTGTGAGATATTTAGCCTTCTCTGATGCCAGAACAAACTACTAACTCCAGGATTCCATAAGATGGTGAAAAAACTGCATTAATTCTGCAGTCTAGGTGCAGCTTATGCCTATGAATTCAGAGACATAATCTTGATAGACTGGAATATGAGAACGCTAAGGGATTTTATAGGACCTTGGAAACTAACTCTCCAAAAGAAGTTGCAAGTCTACAAAAGTTTATGCTGCAACTTCTTTTGCTCAATTAGTCTGAAAGGTGCTACAACCTTTGCATACTGATATGTCTATGAAAGAAAGAGAGAATGTGTGGTGAATGACATGCAATCCAACTAGTTTTATTTCTGGGGCCCATTCACATCACATAATTATAGTACATGCTATGGTCTATTTTAATTGCCATGGTATCACACAAGTGAATCCTGGGATTTGCATAGGGAGGGAGGGGCATCTAGCATTCTTGGCCAGAGAGTTCCTCTATGTCTCTGACCAAACTGTCAATCCCAGGATTCCATGGGATGTTGCCATGACAGTTAAAAAGGAATCACAGCACTATAAGCATGTAGTGTGATAGGGCTCTGGTCCTATCTATGACCATCTACAGATCTTGACATGTGTCCTCAGAGATAAATATGGACCTTTGTGATAAAATGCAGGCCCTGGCTTAAAGTCCAATATTAGGGCAGACATGGTAATATTTAAGTTATTAAGTTTTAAACTCTAAGAACAAATTAAAAACATCATTATTGGCTTTATCCACTATGCAGTAGAACCATTCAACTTCTCTGTCTCCCTGAAAATTGTTGCGCTACTTCTCTTTGGATTTTATAGACTGTTACTCACTTTAGAAAAAGAAGTCATTTACAATTCCTTTACAAGTTCCTTAAAATCATAAAATCCATATCCAAGAGGATTATTTTACCATTTGAGCAAGACTTGTGCCTGGAAACTGTCTTTAATTAGCTATCCACATTTAATATTGAGTCTAGAAGAGCCTCAGCAAAAGAGGAAAGTAATTTAATAGCATGCCAGGATAAAACATCTATGGAAGTTACATTCAGATGGCTCAGTTAGATGGATTGTTCCTTGATACAGGAGTACTTGAAAATTATGCAGAATCTGTTGGGCCTGGAAGTAATTAGAAATAGCTCATTACTTGTGTTCAGTTCCTTTTTCTAATAATGAAGGTATAATTATATTACTTTATGTTGTAATGTATGAGGGCCACTTTTCATTTATTCTTCCATATTTGTTGTAAAATGCCTTCAAGTCCACAATGGTGACCTTGTCACAAGGTGTTCTTGGCAATATTTTTTCAGAGGGTTGCCCTTGCCTTCCTCTGAGGCTGAGAGTGTGTGACATGGACAAGGCTGAATGGTGATTCAAACCCTGATTTCCCAGAGTCCTAGTTCAGCACTCAAACAACTACACTACACCGGATCATCTTTTCCTAATGTAACACTAATGTTTTAGTTACTTTTAGTTATGGAGCTGGTGAGCAGACTAAATAATGGGCAAGGAATATCATATGGTTCAAGTGCTGTCCCATGCTCTGTATGTACTGTCTTGTAAGAACCCAGGTGTCTGTGATGTGGCCAGGAAGAAAGGGACAATTAAAAGTGACTGTTCTAGCTACTTTTGCAAAATTGTTAAATAAAAGTTAACTTTTTAAAATGAAACCATGTAAAAATAACTGCTTTTTAAAACTTTGGAACTAAAATGGTTAAGCACACAGCTAATATAAAGTGTATTGGTCAGTATTCTGTACCAGCTAGTTAGCAGAGTATACATAAGTAATTACTTCTGCCCTGATCTCTCTAAACCCGATGGAAACATCATTCACTTATGATCCACATGATGGCAGAATGGACCTTCTTCTCCCAATGCAACTGATGCTGAGTAAAGTGGGGTGTGTATGTGGAGTTACAATTGTGGCAATAGTGTCATAGTAGGGGCTAAGTAACAATTGTGGATACTGTATAGATTGTTCCATATTCATGATGGCTACTTAGTCACAATTGTGACACTATTGTCACAACTATTGTGACACTATTGTAATTCCCTCCAACTGATTTTACTGGGCATCAATTACATGGGAAGAAGGAAGTCTATTCTGCTGGTGACTAGAGCTTGGGTGAATGACGTTTTGATTAGGTTTGGGAAGGTTGGGCCAGGTTGTTGTTGTTAACTGCCCTCAGGTTGACCCCACCTCATGATGACCCTGTGGATGAGACATCTCTCAGACTCATTATCCTCCACTGCTCTACTTCGGTCCTGCAGATTCAGGCCCATGATTTCCTGTCTACGCATCTGGAGTGCAGTGTTCCTCTCTTTCTACTACTTTCTGCCTTTCCTAACATTATTATCTTTTCCAATATTTCATGCCTTCTCATGATGTGGTCAAAGTATGACAGCCTCTATTTCATGATCTTGGCTTCCAGGGAGAGTTCAGGCTAGACCTGTTCTAGGACCCATTTGTTTGTCTTTTTTGGCCATCCATGCTAACCTCAGCACCCTTCTCCAGCACCACATCTCAAATGAGTTGATTTTCTTCCTATTCGCTTTCTTCATTTTCCAGCTCTCACATCTGTATATGGTGATGCGGCATAACTAACATGGGGCCCATACAGACAGGCCAAAATAAAGCTGCTTCGGGTTACTTTGGAGGTATGCTGTTTAAATAATGTATGTGTCCTAAGAGTCCAGAAGCTGCGCCAAAGCCATGCTCCAGTTTGTAGGACTGGAGCATGGCTTTGGCACAGCTTCTGGAATCTTAGGACACATACATAATTTAAACAACATACCTCCAAAGTGACCTGAAGCAGTTTTATTTTCGCCTGTCTGTATGGGGCCTAGATTACTGCTCTAAAGTCTTATAGTGCTGCTACCTCCTGCTGCATTCTGAAGCTTGTAGTTCAATGAGGCCTAAGATCTCTCTGGCTGAGAATTCTTAATGCCTCTCCCTAAACTGCAAATCCCAGAATACAACAGGAGGCAGCCAGAGCAGTAAAAGTGGAATAGCAGCGCTATAAGTGTTGTGAAGTAATGTAGTCGATTCAGAATACTAGCCTATACAGTGGTGCCTCGGGTTACGAAATTAATTCGTTCCGCGGCCGCTTTCGTAACCCGAAAAGCCTTCGTAAGCCGAATTGCCATAGGCGCTAATGGGGAAAAGCCGCGATTCCGTGTAAAATAGCGCCGAAAAGCACCAAAAGTTTTTTCGTAACCTGAAAAAACATTCGTAACCCGGAACAATAATTCCCTATGGGATTTTTTCGTATCCCGAAAATTTCGTAACCTGGGTATTTCGTATCCCGAGGTACCACTGTATTCAGTTCTGCAGTAAATCTCAATGCTTAGCTAAGCACCTCCTTTTTATGGAAGGTGGAGGACAGTTAAAAGATTCTTTTTTATTATTTAATAAAATATGACACTGAATAATTTAATAGTTTTTGTCTTTGGGAACACCAGCTGTTGTAGGTGGGGTTGCCATAACTCAGGACCTCCAAACTGGGGGAAATGTAGGACAAAATTATGAAATGTAGGACACTTTTTTTAATGGAGCCTCCATTTTAAAAAAAATGTGTCCTACATTTCATAATGAAATCGCTGGTGGCCCCACACGCTCCTTCCCGGCCTCTGCGGAGGCCTCGGTCTCCTTGGAGACCGGGAAAGAGGGTGCGGAGCCGCTGGCGATCACCAGGGCCTCCCCTCCTTCTCGGCCACTGCGGAGACCGGGAAAGAGGGCGGGAGCCGCTGGCAATCGCCAGGGCCTCCCCTCCTTCTCGGCCTCTGCGGAGACCGGGAAAGAGGGCGGGAGCCGCTGGCGATCGCCAGGGCCTCCCCACCTTCTCGGCCTCCGTGGAGACCGGGAAAGAGGGCGGGAGCCGCTGGCAATCGCCAGGGCCTCCCCTCCTTCTCGGCCTCAGCGGAGATCTGGAAAGAGGGCGGGAGCCGCTGGCGATCGCCAGGGCCTCCCCACCTTCTCAGCCTCCATGGAGGCTGGGAAAGAGGGCGCGGGGCTGCAGGGAGGCGGGGAGGGTGGCGCGGCCGCACACAGGAGGCACCGCCTCCCCCTTCGCCTTCACCCAAGGCCTCGCTGTCTCCACACAGCCATGCGAGGTGGAGGAGGAGGAGGGCAGCGAGGCCCCACGGGTTGCAGAGCAACCCCGCTGCAACCGGGGTTGTCCCGGTTTTTGGCGGCACCCGTGACGTGAGCAGGCAGGTGCCGCCAAAACCGGGAAGATCCCGGTTGCAGCCAGGTTATGGCAACCCTAGTTGTAGGTTATCAAATAAAATCAGTTCTTTAGCTTGAAAAGGATACATTTTAGGCTACAATTCTCATAATCTCATTTCTAGCATTGCTAGTGGCCATGGTGGTTGGGGCACTCTAGGAGCTGTAGGGAAAAAGAATAAGTTATTAATAGAATCATAGAGGTGGATGGGGCCTGATAGGGCATCAAATTCAAGCCTCTGCTCTGGGCAGGAAATAGTACTCCCCGTCGCTCCTGTAACTTGAAACTAAGTAAATTAGCAAACGAAATAACTATCACTTTAATTCTAAGAGCAAAAATTCTAAAATATGATTTTCAACTTGTAAAATAGGCTTTTAATTAAAGGTAAAAGGCAGTCCCTTGACATGAATGTCTAGTCATAACCGACTGTAGGGGGAGGTGCTAATCTCTGTTACTAAGCCAAAGATTGTCTGAAGACTACTCCAGCAGTCATGTGGCCAGCATGTGGTACCTATTTATCTACTTGCATTTGCATGCTTTCTAACTGCTAGGTTGGCAGAAGCTGGGACTGGTGACAGGAGCTCAGCCCATCATGCAGCGCTCGGGCCTTGAACTGCCAACCTTCTGATCATCCGATCATCAGAATTGGCATCTTAACCACTAAGTCACCGCATCCAGTAATGGAAATAAAAACAATTACACAAAATACTGTAACACTGATAAAGATATGAGATATCCAGTCTATTCCTAACAATCTCTGTATCAACTATTGTATAGAACCCGCACGTTCTATTTACCATTTTTTTACTTTCAGTATTAAATTTGTCACTGACAGCTAGAACTGTCAAGCTCTATAAAAAGGAGAAAAGTTTATACAAATGCAAAAACCAGACAAAAAAATTAAATCGTTTATTTTAGTAGACGTACATTCAACTTTTAATCCCAGTTATAGTAGATGCACTGAATCACTGGGGACAGAGTAAATCAGTAAGTTCAAATGATTTAGTGTGTTTATTCTAGTTGGGTTGAATAACTGGACTGAGGCCTTTATAAACAATAAAATAAATTAATTACAACCATGTAATTTGGGTTAGTATTACTGTTTTTTCAAAACCTTATATATACATTTCTTATGTTCCCTCTTAACTTTCTTTGCATTCCTTATATTTTTACTTATCTTAATAAGGTATCCTTTTACTTCTGTGTCTTCAAGTCATTTCTGATTTATGGTAACCCCAAAGTGAAGCCGTCACGGTAAGATTGGTTCAGAGGAGGTTTGCCCTAACCTACTTCTGAGGCTGAGAAGGTGTGCCTTGCCCAAGGTCACCTAGTGGGATTCCATGGCCAAGCAGGGATTTGAAACCTGGTCTCCAGAGTCATAGTCCAACACTCAAGCCACTGCATCGTGCTGGCTCTCAATAAGGTATCCTACATCCAATAAAAGGTAGTGATTCTACTGATCTTGACCTATTCAATGGGATGAGTGGTTAGTTTGGCATTCTGCTTCTTAGGATCAGGCCATGCATGATCTTAGCAACACAGACCCTGGAGCTGGTTAGGGAGAAGATTATGTTTCTTCCATTAGCTGAAATCCAGTGCCTCTTGTTCAGGAAGCCCACTTTGTGTTTTTGTGGTTCTAGGAGGAGTTGAAAGGTGATGAGCTTAACACTGCAAAATTTATATTGCTGTTTGCCCATGTCTGTAGGCAGCATCCATGGGCTCTGCTGCTTTCCATAGAATCTGTGTATCCATTACTAGCTTTGTGCAAATGTCGTTGGCAAAGGTTTGCTCAATCGGTTGTGGAAAGTGAGGGCACCACCCAAGTTTACTTACGTAGTCAGCCCCCAGACTTGTACTCTGTAATGAGGGTTATTCCACTGGCACATATCCGTTTAAGGAGTTTCCTCTGTAAATATTTTTTCATCAGGATGTCCAAGTTTAATAGCTCATTTACGCTAAGCTCATTTCTGGCAGGGGCTAGCAAACATACATCCTTTAGAAGGCAACTCTGGCTACACACTACATGTTTCCAAAAAGAAAAAAAAATAGACATCTCTAGTGAGAAAGGGATGCATGGTGGGGTGGGTTTTTTCTTTTGCCTTCAAATTATCCTGTTCATTTCCTACCACATAGCTGCTCTTACTGCTTGCTGACCTATTAGAGGAAACAAATCCATCCTCTTGAAACCACAGCTAGACATTTAGAAAGGCACACATAAACGATTTGCTACCACAAGATGTGGTGATGGCCACCAGGTTAGATGGCTTTCCAAAGTTTACACAAATTCATGGAGGATAAGACTATCAACAGGTATTAACAGTGATAGCTAAATTGAACCTCTGTGTACATAAACAGGATCTGCTTTAATACCAGAAGGCCAAGATAAACAGTAGGAGATTGCCTTCCTTGGCAATAGCTAGGCTGATCTGATTGGACATTTTTGGAAATAAAATTATGGACTAGATAGTTTGGTTCAGGATTTTTTCCAGGGCTGACCCAAGACATTTTAGTACCTGAAACAACTCCTGATATGCCCCCTCATTCCTGTCCCCAAATCTGACTGGATTACTAGTTGAATCATTATTTGAATACAGGTAATGGGGAAACTTTTTATATGTGTTGACTTATGTTTTTGAATGTGACATAAGTGAAATGATGATGGTGGCGATAGCACTAATGATGATGATATTTGAGGCAGCAAACCAATTTAAGCAATACAGGACAGCCACAGGACACAAATACTGTTGTCCTCCAACAGAGAGAAATGATTGAGGACTCAAGGGAACAGCCAAGTTACTGTTGGTTCTGCCCTCACCTCAGCACCTCACAGGGATTTCCTCTATGAGGGCCACTTGCAGTAGCAAAGACTGAAAGGATGTGAAGAATCAAGTGTCACTGAGTTAGACCAAGGCCTTCCTATTTCAAAAAGTAAAACCATACTGGTCATATGGCTCTTTAGATCGCAACCTCTATACAGAGCTGGCAGAAATTCCCAGCATTGTTGCGCATTCTGCTGTAGTCCACAACTGATGGCAGTGGTGGGATGGTGATGATGAGGACAATAGCTATGGTGAAGGCCCACTTGAACGAATGATAGAAGTTCACAGAGAGCAACTTTTCTCAAGCCCTCTGCCCCAGTCTGATTCTGACATTGCCTGTATATTGTAGGAGAGTGGAATGTGCCCAAACACAGGAGCCAGTCCCCTGTTCTCTTTTAAAGGATGGCTTGTGCCTTCTGCAGAAGTCCCCTCTGCGTTTGCTTTCCTACTGTTGGTGCTTGAACAGGGTTTCAGAAAGGTTACATGCCAGTTTACTCTAGGTTAGAGACTTCCTGTCTGTCCTTTGCTATGTTTACTCAGGATGAGATCATGTTCATTCAGTCCACTGTTGAGTGTGTGCGAGTGTGAGCGTGTAAATGGCATTTATAATTAAACCTCGGCCATAAACTGACTTCAGGAGCAAACCAGAGAGCAATGTTGGGGCAGGGGAGGGGAAACCACATATTCCTGTGGCTTTTCTTTTTATAAAAAAAGAAGTGCTTTTCTTAGAATCTGGAGAGTGTGTCTGACTCCATCCTCTCAGCACATCCTGCAGCAGAGAGTCCAGCTGTGTTCCAGTAAATGCTCAGCAGCACAGTATGTACACACAGGGCAGGAAAAAGGCCTCTACTGTGAAATCAATGCATTGTGAGTGTATGTTCCAGTGAACAGTGGAGAACCCCTATACATGTGGGTTGTGGGCCAGCTTCACAGCGGTACTGCGTCATCTTTCAATATCAGCTGGGGTCTCTCTAGGCTGTTACCTTTGGCAAGGGATTTCCACAAACTCCTGTCACTCTCAGGCCAACATAGCCCTTCATTTCTTTATTGCGTCTTTCTGTCCACAAGGGCTAGCAAAGCCATCCACAACAAAAATGATAAAAAGTATTCTTTTCAAAAGAGATCAAAAAAGCAATTTTAAAATATAAAGTCATTCTTTAGAAATAAAAGAAAACCAATCATCAGTTTTAAAATCAGTTCTAAAGAGCAAAGGTCACACACAATATAGTTTTGGCTGTCTGTTGGAAACTCTGAATGATGGATTAGAAATTCTGATTACAGATTTGCACTGATGGAACAACAAGGCACTTGTCTCTGGGTGTGATTCATTTCTTAGAGGCAGGGATACATGCAGAATGCTACAGTGACCAGGGTAGGGCCAAGATATGTTACTACCTGAGATGAAGAAAGGTACTCCCCCCCCCCCAATTCTATGTACAGAAACTGGTGTTACTAGCTTCAACAGTAGTTAATGGATACCATTTTCTGTGTCAGCTTACTGTAGGTGGCAGGACAGATGAGAAGGCATGGGACACATTATGTTGCACTCATACCTCTGACCTCAATGAATGGCTAGGGACTCAAGAAGAGAAACAGATGCCCTCACTGCTGGTCTCCAACACTGGCTCCCTCATGTGGCTATCTCACCCTGCTTAATGGTAGGGTTGGCTCTGACAGTGATACTAAATGGAAGACCAGACTCATCAGGCAGCATGTGGAACCTGCAGTGTCACTGGTTGCCAATTATAGTGAGAGGTGTAAACAGGTGTAATTGAACAAAATCATAGACTTGCCTTCTGTGGCAACTCAATAGGAAACATATTATTTTTCAAATAGTTGAAATATACACTCAATGATGAAATAACATCAATGTACAGTCGTCCCTTCTTATACACGGATTTTTTATACACGGATTCAAGCATACACGGTTTGAAAATGTTCCAAAAAAGTATAAATTTACCTTGATTTTCCATTTTTTATAAGGGACACCATTTTGCTACGTCATTATATTTAATGGGACTTGAGCATACACGGATTTTGTTATACACGGGGGATCTTGGAACCAAACCCCAGCATATAACAAGGGTCCACTGCATTTGATCCCAACAGAATCAGAGCTTGGGAAAGTTACTTTTTGAATGTCAACTCCCAGAATCCCCCAGCCATGGGATTCTAGGGACTGCAGTTCAAAAAAGCTCTGGTTTGGACCTGGAGAAAAAAAAAGGTAAAGGTTGAAAAATTGTAGTTTTTATTGATCAGGAATAAAAACTGCTTAAATGTCCTTTTTTGTCCATTGAGGAGTAAACAGTGAATTCTTTACAGAACCCGGCACAAGATTATAAGAATCACATCCCATAAGCGTTAGTAGAATAAACTGTTCCAGCGCCAAAGAGAGCAAAATTGGCTACCAGGCATTCCCCATCCTTCCCACTTCCTCTCTTAATAATGTTAAAGCACAGAATAAGTGTTTCAGCAGATTCTGCTCCCTCAAGAATGTGTTATGTATTGCTGTGTGTAGAGGAAAATGAAAATTAATCTGTTTTGAGAACATGCCCAATACATCTCAGCAATAAAATGCATCCCATATCCATAAGAAAATAGATTTTAAGTTGTTCCAGAGAGGAGCTTAGCTCGCATAAAAATCTCCACCTCCAAATGAACAAAGTAGGGAAGGTACATGGGATATATAGGGACAAGTTGAGTATACTGACATAAGATTTAGTAGTCATACAGGGGCACTGCTATAAGCTGTAAACATTTCGAAATGATATTTGAAATTTTTGAGGGGGTCACACATTGCTAGGCCAATGCATGATTTCTCAAGTCAGTTCACACTGCAGTGTTTCCTTTACAGTTTAGCCTAGCTCCATGGCATAATAGGCTTTGTGTTCTGCACAATGCGTGGCACCATTTTCTCTGTGCTTTAGTATCCTAAAAGCAAGAGGCGTGGCCAAATATGGAGAACCAGCTACAAACAGAACGAATTAAAAGTGAGCAAGGACAGGGTTATAAATGAAGCCTAAGAACACCTGTAGAGCATTCCTTCCCCCGCTTTTGTGTTTCTGGAAAGGACTAGATGAACAGCTAGACAACACAGTGGATGCATGGTTGCCATGCATCTACCTTTCCTTTCATCTAGAAAAGGCCATGTACTATTTTCCAACATGTGGTGTAACACTACCATGCTGTGTAAGGCACATTGTCTGGACCAATTAACTGACTGCATCTTGCTAAGTGATGTGATATTTTTTTGACAGGATACTACTGGAGGGAGGTGCAGAGGAGATATGGAATGCTATCAGCTGCATATTTCTCATAATATCATGTTAGGATCTTTGGAGTTCCAACAGTGTCAGCTGGTGGCTCCACAGTTAGTGGGGCCGCAAATCTGTGCTGAGTTTTAAACTTTAAAGGAGCTATCCAAGGTACTGAAACTATTTTGGGGATTGAGCTCAGGGTGCATCTACACTGTAGAAACAATGCAGTTTGACACCACTTTAAGTACTGCAGTTCCATCCATTGTATTCCCATCACCATGTACAGAAGCAACAGCTGAATAGTGAAGAAAGTGGAAAGGAAGAAAATCAACTCATTTGAGATGTGGTGCTGGAGAAGAATGCTGAGAATAATGTGGATGGCCAGAAAGACAAACAAATGGGTCCTTGAACAGATCAAGCCTGAAATCTCCCTGGTAGCCAAGATGATCAAATTGAGGCTATTGTTCTTTGGCCACATGACTCACTATAAAAAACAGAAATGCTAAAAAAGGGAGGGGGTAATAGAAAGTAAAAAAGGCTGCAGTGGAAGCAAAGAACTAAAGTCCGCTACCAAATCCGTGCCAGGATCCCAGTCTTGATTGGTTTCCAGAGCTGAATTGTTATTTTTATTTTTAAAAGAAACCCTTCTGCACTTAAAGGTGGAGTTACTTTGCTAAGGTCAGGTGTGATTTGGCCATCAACTCACATGGGGGAAAAAAATGAGCTCTCAAAGAACACTCTAAGAAATGCTCCAGAATCTCAGCATAGAGAAATTCTATGATCATTTTTCATAGATTCCTCAGCACATAGGCCACTATGGAAAGAATCCTCTTACAGCAGACATTGATAAGCAGTAAGGTAGAAAGTCTGGAAGGCACAAATGAAAGCTTACTGTGTCTATCATTCCGGTCCATTGTGCCATCTACTTTTCCATCCGGAAGGATCCTCAGGAAGTGGCCTCCATTGCTGCAGTACAGGAGTTTGGGCTTCTTGTAATTCCCCATTGGGAGATCAAACTTTTCTGTCAGGGCTGTGAATGTTGTTATTTCCCCTTCAGTCATTTCTTGCCTTCTCTGGATGTCAGAGCTTCAGTACGAATTCAGCAAACCTATAGGAAGGAGAATGGTGTGGGCAATACATTGAATGCAATGGCATAGTCAAAGAAGGGAGGTAGATCTTGCAACAATTTTGAGATGAACTGTGTGAAAGAAGTTGTAGCATGAGTTTTTGTAGACTCAGAAAGCTCATGCTACAACTTCTTTCCCACAGTTAATCTTAAATGTGTTGCAAGATCCCTTTGCATACTGATATTCCAGACTAACACAGCTATGTCTCTTAATTCTACCCTCAAAGAAGGGAGGGCAGCTAATCATGAATTCTATGGGGATTATGTTATACAGCAGTAGAATAAACCCAACTGTTTATCCATGAATTTAACCACAGAAAGTGCTATACTTTCAGGTTTGGTCCACACAATATGATAAAGTTTTATTTTTCAAATGTCCTGATTTTCTGCACTTATTTAGTTTTGAGTATTCATATTTCATTTTTTGGGTCAGACAACTAAAGTACGTTCAGGCAGTAAAATAGCAATAAAACAATAAAGAAGTTTTTAAAAACCCATAAAACAGAAGCAGCAGGTAACAAAGTCCCCCACACATAAAAATAAAAAGAACAATAGATTCATATAATTAAACAAGTAGAACATGAAGGAAGCAGCCAGATCATATGAGCCAGGTTTTTTATTATACATGAGGCTGAGATGCATGAGCAGACCTCATTCCAAATCAGCCTGTAGAAAGGGGTGCACAATAAGAACTTCACAAACTTCAAGACTCCACTTGATAAAAAAAAAAGACATCAGGCACAGCCAGTGTCAGGCAAACCTCTTTGAGGAGGCCTTTCCAAACTCGGTGCATTGACAACAACTGAACAGACCCCTGCCATAAATCAATTTATATCCATATTTTTACTTCTTTCCATTTGGAAAAATGATCTCCCAAGCTCCTAGTGTTTTAATAAGGTACTGAAGGGCTGTGCCAAAGCTATCATATATCATGGGAACAGTCAAGAAAACATGGGAAACAGGTAGTTTAAGGGGTTTGAATCCGTGCTTGGCTATGGAAACCCACTGGGTGACTTTCATCAAGTCACACTCTCTCAGACTCAGAGGTAGGCAAAAGCAAACCATCTCTAAACAAATCATGCCAAAAACCTCAATCCTGTGAAAGGTTTGCCTTAGGGTTACCATAAGTCAGAAATACAGTCGGCCCTTCTTATACACGGATTTTTTATACACGGATTTAAGCATACACGGTTTGAAAATGTTCCAAAAAAGTATAAAGTTACCTTGATTTTCCATTTTTTATAAGGGACACCATTTTGCTACGTCATTATATTTAATGGGACTTGAGCATACATGGATTTTGTTATACACGGGGGATCTTGGAACCAAACCCCAGCGTATAACAAGGGTCCACTGTAACCTGAAGGCACACAACATCAAATACTGGGAATCCTTTCCACCTCTAAGGAACCAGCTGGGGCAGACACAAAGTGGGTTCCAAACATTTGAGGGGGGGGGGGGGACAGGAGATGAACAGCTTGAAACAGCCAGAATTCCTCAAACCACACTCTGCTGAAGCAGTATCCTGATTTTACATAACATAAAGAAATTAGGCAGCTGGCACTACTAGATTTGATTCCATTTACCCGGTGGATGATAGAACCAATGTGATGGAAAACTGCTTCACAAATTGGGTGGAGTAGTCGGTTTAGGGCAATCCAGGTTTTAGCCCCAGTGAGCCTTGAAAGCCACTGAGTGATCTTGAGCCAGTCACACACTCCCTCAGACTGATACACATCACAGGGTTGTTATGAAGATAAAGATAAAGATAAAGATAAAGGAGGAAAGCTATATATATTGCCTTGAGCTGATGGGAGAAAAAGCAAGATAAAAATGGAACAAATAGAATTATAAATACCCTCTTAGAGTTGGATTGGAATTACTGATTGAGGGATCATGGCTCAGTCAAGTGAACAAATTGTTTTACTTCTTTCCCTTTTGAAAAATGACCTCCCATGTTCTTAGCTGAGTTGAATGGAGAGGTAAGAATGTACACTAACTTGCGGGACTTCCCACAGGCCAAGTTCTGTTCCATGTAAGGCCTGTTTAACTCTTGTGTCAAACCAAGCAGGCCACAGCACAAGCAGATACATTGGGAGCTCTGTTTTTCTCAGCATCTTATAACCTCACTTTCCCCTTCAGGACAGAATAAAATAAAATCAATGCAGACTCATTCATTACTTTTGCTAAAATGCAGAGGGCTAGTCCAGGAAGCTTCCTGTATGTATTTGAAGGTCTAATGATCCAAGAGCTTCTTTGAATCATTTTAGCAGAACAGCTCTATGGGACATTTGGAAATGATTTAGTTAATTCCACATTGCTCTACGTCTTTAAGATCCTACACTATTTTTAGAACAACTCCTTGCTTGCCAGCAGCCTTTTGACTCCACAAGAGATGTTGAATGAATACTATTTTCCGCTCCTATTGTCCTGATGTGCTAGATGGGAATGCTGCTGTTCTCATACTTTGATGGCTATGTTGTTGGTATTCTGCACACAGCTCTACTCATGGCCTTGCTATTATATTTTTGGCAAAGAGGTACTAGGTTTTACGGGAATGAATGTGTGTATTTGCACACACAAGAGAGAGGATGCAAACCAAAGACAACATGAGAGGCCTTATATATTTTTTTCCTGGTTAGACGTCTAACCTCTTAATGATTAAAATGTTTGGAGCAGACCAGGAAATTTCATCCAAAATGACCTCTCCCTCCATCACTACACAACAAATGGTCCAAAGTGAGACACACTGCAAAGAAAAACTTCTGTTCTTTGCTTAGTTTGGAGCTGTCATGAATGAGACCATAGAGGTTCCAGGCATATCAGAGCTATTTGGGTTATGATCTGCTGCATTCCACAAAACATCCATTGATTTGAATCCCTATTTTGACTCCTTTCTCATTTATAAGTAGGCCGTTGTTACAAAGTTTGCCTGGGCATAGTCCATGCCAGACTCAATGGCAACTGATACATTTTAATTAATGTGACTACATTAAGCAACTTCATAATCTCACCATGGAATTACAAATGCATTATCGTGTATTTGTTGCTGGTCAGACAAAATTGTTATTGTTCTGTAGCATCTTAAAGAGAACACATGCAAGATACAGGATGATCCAAAACCATCAGATGGATCATTTAAAGCATCTATTATATGCAGATCTGAAATAAATATATTTATGGAATCATTAGGAGACAAATTTCAAATAATGTTTAACTTAGACTAAACCCATTTTAAAGTATTTCTTTTAATTCCTTTGTTGTTCTTTAAGAATTCTGACTTTTAATTTTTGTTAATTTTTAACACTTGATTTTGATTAAATCCACATTTGTTTGTTTGTTTATTTTTGTAATTCAGTAAAGTCATATCAGTCTCTAATGCCCCTGCCTTTTTTTGTTCCTAAAGCTAGGGAAACACTATGGATTTGTGTTTTTAAAAACATATGACTACACCATGCACACAACCTATTTCTAACACTCCATAATCAATGTATTCTAGCTGGAGAAATAAAGTGGAACTGAATGGCTCTTGGAATGCCAGAACTATAATGGAATGGAAGAGAGGGAATGCACTGATTCCTTACGGGAGGCTGATTTGAAAATATCTGTCTAAACCAGAGTGAACCTAGAACAATAGACTGTTAGCAGAAGGCAAAGCAGAAGCCAACATTCTCCCTATATTTGACTATGCTTGGCAAATCTGTACTGCTTTCAGTTCTCATCTATTCAAATCAGCATTTCCTGAGAAAATATGAAACACATTTTCTCTTGGTCTAAATTGCAGGCACACATTACTCTCTCTACTTGAAAAGCCATACTTTTAGAGTTTGCTATGGATAGGAAATAGAACGTTCAGGGAAGCGTTCCCAGGCACTGTATGATTATCTATTTGATATTTGCTTGGATAGTTGATGTTGATGTTTTTAATTGTTGCCTGCTTATTTTAACCAATTCTATTTTATATTATTACCTATTGTTTTATACGGATTTTGTAGATTGTATGCCATTGACAGGTTTTATTTTTATTGATTTGATCATTTGTATGTACAGCACTGTGTACATTTATAGTGCTTTAGAAATAAACTATAACAACAACAACAACAACTTGAAAAAGTTGCCATACATACTCAATTATTAGTCAAGCTCATGTATAAATCGAGGGCAGATTTTGGGCCCAAAATTATGATAGTGACCATTTAGGGAATGTGTGTTTCCCAAATTTGTCTATTTCTTCCTACTTCTTTTTCTGGATCCACTCTTTAGTTTCTTTTAGATCAGCAGCATCTTTTGGTCCTCCAGGTGTATGGGACTTCAGCTCCCACAATTCCTGACTGTTGGTGAAGCTGATTGGGGCTTCTGGGAGTTGAAGTCCAAAAATCTCAAGGACCAAAAGTTGGGAACTACTGTTTTCAATGAACAAGATTTCCATGTTTTCTAAATGGTCAGGAATCAACAAATCTCAAAGCAGGCTAATGGTGACTGGTAGCTTCCATGTTGCTGGGATGGTGAATCCCCAGTGATTTGTAGAAGGTGCTGCTCTTACTTTGGGGATAGTGCTCAGCTCCATGGATAGCTCATTTGGAGCTTAGACTAGCATCTGGATTCACTCCTCCATTGATATGGAAGCCATCAGCCTTCACGGAAGCAGAAACCTTTGAGGTGTTCTCACCAGCATATATGAAAGAGAAGCTCTTGAGGTTGTGAAAGTTTATAGCAAGTCAGACATTCAACCTTTGTTTCTATGCACACACCTCCACCCACTATGCATGACTGCATCCATAGTTTTGCATTCACTTCTGATGACCATGGCTGGTTATTAGAGCTTTCGTGTTACTCTTTGCTTTAGAGCCGAACTAGATGCAAAGCTAATGGAACTATAAAGGTAAAGGTAAAGGTTGACAAGATTGTCTAATCATGTCCACATGTTCATTACTAAGCCAAAGATCCAGCCTTGTCAAAGACAGCTCTGGTGGTCATGTGGCCAGCATGACTGCACAGAACGCCATTACCTTTTCACAAAAGTGGTACCTGTTTATCTACTTGCACTTTTACCTGCTTTCGAACTATAGGGAACTATAGGGTAGGATTTTTTAAAATTTAAACAATGCCAGGTAGTACCTAAGGGGATTTTAGCTGTTCCCACCTCTATTATGGGAAGCCTCTACAGGCATGAAAGAAGGCTTCCTTCCCAATATAAACAGAAGCTTCAGGAATCTCTCTGTGTGAATTTTGTTGGAGCCACAGTAGGGTTTTCCCCTTCATGCAATTCTGCTGTTGCTTAGTGTCCCCCCGCCTTGCAGGAGTATCTTTTTCCATTCCTGAAAAACCCCACATGCACATATATGATGATTTTATTATTAGTGAACCACCTTTGCACAATTCCACACAAGGCTACTGTACAACTGCATGCATGATTATTGCAACTGCCTAATAATAAAATTAATGTCATATCTAGTCTGGCCCAAGAGCCTGTGTGATGGAGTGGTTTGAGCACTGGATTTGAGACCAGGGTTCAAATCCCCACTCAGCCATGGAAACCCGCTGGGTGACCTTGGGTAAGTCACACTCTCTCAGCCTCAGAGGGGAGCAAACACAAACCACCTCTGAATAAATCTGGCCAAGAAAACCCAATGAGAAGTTTACCTTATGGTCACCATAAGATGGCAATGACTTGAATTTGTATGACTCATATAAGTCAATAGCTCTTGCTGACCAACTGATTTAGTGTTGCAAATACCTATTTCCAGTGAGAACTGTGTACCTCTTAGCTTCTTCTCCATATCCTGATTTCAGCCTTCTGTAAGCTGGTTTTCTGGTTCTGGCCCTGTAGAAGGTGGGCCATTCTGACTCATCTACAATTCCAGTGAATGCTAAGCTGGCATTGGCCCTCTGGTTACCTTTTGAAACTGCTTTAATTATTCCTGTCTACCTTTCTCATAATTACTATTACTGGATTTGCTGCACTTTCCTTCCCAAGGGCCAGATTTTACTGTAGTCTACAGCATGACAACTTGGCAAAAACCTGTTGCTACAGTTTTAATAAAGTATCTTTAAAATGGCTTTTTCTCCCCGACATCCTGATTCTCCAGTTTGCATGCTAATACTGCATTTCCTTGTTCATATCTAGACCCATTTCCCCTTTAGAGCTTTAGAGTTTCCAGAGATTGGCTCCTGATGACTACATTGATGCTGAGGGAGGATGTAGGGGAGGATGCAAAAGGAAGAGGCTGTCAAATAATAGATGATAATGAAATACACAAAGTGAGTTTAAATCATTTTGGCTTTCCAGGAACAAACTACAGCACACAGCCAACTATGTCTGCTCTTTTGGGAAACCCTATATGTTCCATATGGCTAATCATCCAAGAACTAGGTTCACAAGGCTTCTTTGTTAAGTAAATTAAAACATTAGTTTGAATTACTCCCATTAATTAGTCAATCCCTCACTATTTCAAAATATGAAAAAAGGAGTTATTGGAGAAGAATGATACCATCAAGTAATTCATGGCAAATGTAACCTGTCACTGCAGCATTTTAATTGGTGCAAACAGGACAAGAATCTGCTGTCTGTATTGCTCCTTTCTGAAGTCAGACAGAAGCAATTTGTCATGATGCCTATGTATTCCAGTGAACATTCCAGACCTCACCTGGAATATTGCGTCCAATAGTGAGTTCTGGGCGCCGCAACTGAAGAAGGATGTTGACAAGCTGGAGCATGTCCAGAGGAGGGCGACCAAAATGATGAAAAGTCTGGAATTCATGCCCTATGAGGAGTGGCTTAAGGAGCTGGTTATGTTTAGCCTGGAGGAGAGAAGGTTAAGGGGTGACATGATAGCCATGTTTAAATATTTGAAAGGATGTCATACTCATAATGGAGCAAGCTTGTTTTCTGTTGCTCTAGAGATTAGGACATAGAGCAGTGGATGCAAACTACAGGAAAAGAGATTTCACGTAAACATTAGGAAGAACTTCCTGACAGTACAAGCTGTTTGACAGTGGAAAACTCTACTTCAGAGTGTGATGGCGTCTCCTTTTTTGTAGACTGGATGGCCATCTGTTTGGAGTGCATTGATTGTGTATTTCTGCATGGCAGAGGGTTGGACTGTATGGTGCTTGTAGTCTCTTCCAGCTCTGTGATTCTATAGCAAGTATCAGAAGCAGGATGCCTCTGGATATCTGTTGCTGAGGAGCACTGATGAGGGGACTGAGATCTGCAGGATGGGCTGTCCTGTGTGTCCCACTAATGGAACCAATATATTATTTAAGGTTGCAAGAGTGTGTCTTCTCTGCTGTGGCACCCTAACTGTGGAATGCCCTTCCCGTGGAAGCCTGAGTGATGCCGATGATGGTTTCATTCCAACCCCTTAAAACCGTTGTCTTGTAAGGTCTACAATTTTGTTGTGTTTACTGTTTATCTTTTATGCTTTTTTATGTATATATGGAATAACCAATAAAAAATTAATGTAAAAACCCAAGGTATTGGGAGCCTAATGATTTAATCCAAATTAGTATACATACATGCTTTTAAACTGTTTTAAATTATACAATAATTAAACGACAGAATTGTTTAACTTGTTTTTAAATGGTTTACATTATATTTATTATTTTAAATTGTTTAAACTGATTGTGTTGTAAGGTACTCTTTAAAATAAATATTTAAACAAACAAACAAGTAAAATATTATAGCCATCATGTAGATTGTTGGTTTAGACAGATTATTGGTCAGATCCAGAAGGATTCTTTTTACGTCTGTCAAGTTGAAGAGGGCAGAAAGCAAAAGCCATACAGCTTTTACATGTATGCAAAAGGTAACATGGCACAAATTTTGGAGCTTCTAGTCAAATGTTGTGGTTGTTTTAAAATGTACTTAATTGTGATTAGTTTTGCATATTATTTTCAAAGAGACCCACTTTGGGCTGTTTCGGTATTTAAAAGGAGGAAATAAAAGATCACCTTGTGACACTTTTCAAACTTAATTGATTAGCCTTAATCATGCTAAAATAAATCAGTCTTAAAGATGCCACAAGACTAATTTTTCTATACTCCCTTCCTCCACCCCACTTTAACTACAGTATTTCATTATCAATAAATCTTCAGACCAAAAAGGCTGGAAATATCTTGATGTTAAACCTGGTGAAATACTTAGGTCCACTGAGAAATTAAACATTGGTTGGTGTTCCCTGGGATTGATGCCAACTAAGCCTCCTTCAGCTCTTGTAAAGATAGGGGAGGGATTGAAAAACAGGATAGAGAATGCATATATCATGGGGTTTCCATATGTCCTGACTGTTCAAGCAGCCTACTTGTTATGTTAAGATTTGAACCCTCTATTGACATTAATTGACTTCAAGTTCCTAGGGACAAACAAAATGACTTCTTGACAACTACAGCTGCTCTTTTGTACTTTTGTGTATGCAATAAATACAGAGAAGACACATATTTTTTTAAAGTCTCTTGCATAAAAGGCTTGTTCACTGTTGTTCGGGAGGACAGAACAAGAACCAAAGGATGAAATTGCAGAAAAGCAGGTTTGGGGAAAGGACGAGGAGCAACATGGTAATGGTAAAAGATGTCTGACAGTGAAACAGATGGCTGGGGAGGCAGTGGTCTCTCCTTTGCTGCAGATATGTAAGCAGAAGCTAGGCAGCCACATGTCAGGGTCAGGATCTTGCAGTTTCAATATTCTTGCATGAACAGGGAATGCCACTAAATGGCAGGGTTTTAACCCTTGAACACAGTCTAAAAATAATTTAATAAAGTTCCAAGGTGTGCAGAGCTTTCTGGGTCAAAATCAACTGTTTAAAAATTAGGCCTGAAAATGAATCAGAACAGAAGCCTATGGAGCTGAAAAAAGATTGGTGTCATGTGTTTGTCATATTTTGTTAAGGTGGAAAGGCAGGGTTTCCAAGTTTCCTTTCTATGAGGCACATTCCTTCTGTTTTCTGGTGAATCATGACCCCCATTTTGACCCAGAGTTAATCTGTTTTTAAAACTTGCTTAGCATGCACCCATGTATCAGTCCTAGTCCTCAGATACCTGGTTATTAATTAACTGCTCCCTCTGTCCCTTCCTGCCTTCCTGCCTTCCTCTATTTTTGTTTTATTTTTGAAAACTTAGCATGTTCAGAAAACAAGGCAACCTGTCTCTTCAAGCAACTTTCTCTCAACCTGGCTTTCCTTCTCAACTTTTGCTAAAGGAAGACATTGTTTATCTACTTATTTAATGTATATCCTATAATTCCACTAAAGATATAGCATGTATACCAGGAGCTCCTAAAAAGTGTGTGTGTGTGTGCATGCGTGCATGCGTATATTTGTCCAAGAAGTCAAATATGTCAGAGTATTTTGAGCTCTAGCCTATCGGCTGGAATTCCTATTTTACCTATCAACATGCATTGGGGGGGGGGGGATGAGAAAATTGATGCTTTTCTTACTTTTTAATTCTTGTGGTTTGCTGAACAAATACTGATTAAACTATGGATCTTATCCCATGGGCAAATAAGCCGGTTTACCTCTTCTGGCTTCAATTCTGGATCCAGGATGCCCCCGGATGGTATAATAATTAAATTGCCACCGATCTACCTGCAATGCTGCTGCCCAGATGCATCCCAGGTCAAAGCCTTGCTCAGTCGGCCATTTTTTTTTAAGTCGGAAGTTCCCTGACTTTGAAAAAGTATGGGCTGAGTGAGGCTTTGACCCAGGATGCATCCAGGCAGCGGCATCCAGCCTAGATTGGTGGCGATTTAGTTATGATAACATCCAGGGGCATCCCAGAACCAGAATTGAAGCTGGAAGAGGTAAACTGGCTTATTTACCTATGGGATAACCTCCTATGTTAAGAAGGGAAATAAATCAGGTTACATCATTTTGGATAGCTATATCATCAGGGATAGCTATTACAGATAAGACATTTTTCTGTAACACACACACACACACACTCACCCAATGTGGGGCTGCACTGCTGTCACATTTTTTGGAATGCCTTTCTATTCATTTGTTTTTTGTTAAAACTGTAAGTTTTAATCCTCTCCCTTGAATTGGGGGTTGGAGGCAAGAAGAGTGAATGCAAGTATTTTTTGCAGAAGAAATGGATTTGCTTGTATGTATTGTGATGTTTTTACCACGGCTTTCCCCACTTTTCAACTTCACAGTTTTACTTAACTAAGTTCTTAGTTTTGGTATGTTTCTTCAATGTCACTCCAAATTAGCTTGCAAGAGTGACATCTAGTGGTTATGGCTAGTATGACTGTAACATCCTTTCTTTTTTAGTATTTGTTAAAATACAAAACTCACTTGTATCTCCTCTAAGAGAAGAATACTGTAATATAGATTTTTAAAAAGTGATGAAAGTGTAACATCCTTTGTTGAAGCAAATTCTCCTCAGTTGAAGATGCCTGCTTGAAAGATAAAATATGAAGCTCAATTGATAGCTTCACTGAAAGGGAGAAGAGGTGGCAGGAGGCCCTGCAAGAGCATATACTAAGAATAAGCTGGACTCTGTGCAAAAGATTTATTTCAGGGTCCTTTGTGCTCCCTGTGGTCTTCATCCACTTAAATTTGTATGATTCACTTCTGCTAGGAACTTAAGAAGAGCTCTCCTGGATGATCCTGAAGACCTGTTCGTTCAACATTACCTGCACATATTGGGCAACCACTATGGGAACCACACCATCACCACAACACCAGTGCAATTGCACCCTCCATCTTTTGCTCCCAACAAAACCTATCTATAGAACCATACTGGGTCTGCTGCCTGTAGCTGGCCTGACTAGTAACTATTGCCTGTAACCTCTGTGAATTTATCCAGCCCTCTCTTAAAGCCATTCAAATTGGCAACCTTAGCTACAGCTTGTGGCAATCAGTTCCACAGTTTCACTGTGCTCTGTGTGAAGAAGTACAGTTGGCCCTCCTTATCCCCGGATTCTTTATACATGGATTAAAGCATCCATGGCTTGAAAAATATTCAAATATATTCCAAAAAGCAAAGCTTGATTTTGCCATTTTATATAAGAGACGACAATTTACTATGCCATGGTATTTAATAGCAAACCTATGGAGTGCATTTGTGCAGTTAAAGCTAGTGTGCCAACTGTGCCTGTTCCTGGAGAAGTCATATCTGACCATGGTGGTACATGCCTGGTTTACATCCCATCTGGATTACTGTAATGTGCTCGATGTGGGCCTGCCTTTGAAACTTCCACTGGCTCAAAGAGCTGTAGCCAGGTACTGGAGCTGACTACAAGGAGCATACAACTCCCTTGTTGCAACAGCTGCCAGTCCATCTCCGGGCACAATTGAAAGTGCTGGTTTTGACCTATAAAGCCCTATATAGCTTTGGTCCAGGTTATTTGAAGGATTGTATTACCCTTTATGAGCCCACTAGAGTATTGAGATCATCTAGAGGAGCCCTTCTCTTTGTCCCACACCTGCTCAGGCTTGTTTGGTGGGAACAAGAAAGAGGGCCTTTTCAGTGGCTGCTTCCAGACTTTGAAACTGCCTAACTAGAGAGGCCAGGATGGCTCCATCCCTGCTCTCCTTTCGGCAGCAGGTAAAAACATTCTTGTGTTGTCAGGCTTTTTCAGACTGATAAGGGCTGGGATTTAAATCCTGTGTGATTTAAATTTTAAGGTTTGTATTTTTAACAAGTTACATTTTAATTCATAACTGTTTTACCTTTTAACATTATTTAACTGTTTTACCTTTTAACATTATTTAATTTTTAATAATTTTTCTAATAAAAATTGAATTCTTTGTTTTTTTAATTTTATATTTATACATTTTAATGCTTTTGTACTGTTTTTAAACTGTATTGTTTTAAATTTGCTGTGTGCCACCTTGAGTCCCTATATTGGGAGAAAGGTGGGATATAAGTAAATAATAATAATAATAATAATAATAATAATAATAATAATAATAATGTGACTTGAGCATCTACAGAGTTTGGTATTCATGGGGGACTGGAGGAAGGTCCTGGAACCAAACCAAACCAAACCACTGTACCTCTTTTAACTAGTCCTGAATTCCCAACAGTATGACTGAGATCCTAGATTAGGAGATGCATATGGATCATGTAGTTAAGACTCTGTAGCTATATTTCCTGAAGCTATCTCCCCCAAATCTACTCTGTAAGCAGCACAGCATCCCTCCTGACACAATAATTTCTGTGTTGTTCAAAAGCCAGGGGTTAGAGAATCAGTGGGAACATATCGATGTTCCTTTAGCTGATCACTGGGAGCACAGTGACTTCTGGGAGCCCTTGGGAGGTCCCTGCAGATGACGTCCTTGCAGTGAATATAGAAGCAGGAAAGTAGATGGACATGTCTGTTGATCCCTATGTTCTCTGGCAACATGGAAATGGCTATGTTGAAGGACCTGTATTGCATGTAAGGTAGTTTGGGGGCAGTGGCATTACTAGGATTGGTGTCGCCCATGTGGTAACTCATGGTGTCATGCCCTAGACCTCTTGGAATGAAGGTGTCGATGGGGAAGAGAGTCTCACCCTGTTGAACACCCTGCCACTGCTCCCCAGACAACACAGCAAAGATGGAGGGAGCAGAGAGAAAGGCTTCATCCCATCCTAAGATCCTCAAAGGGGAGCAAAATGACAAAAGTTCTCCCTTGCTTTCCAGAGGAGGTGTCTCGCTGCTGCCCAGTGTCACTCTTTTTGATGGTTTCACCCACCCTAGTGATGTCACTGTTCACTATGTGTGGTCAGACAGAATTCTTACCTCCACAATGACCAAAAAAAACCCCCCAACCACCGTGTTTTGATGGCTAAGTCTGACTAAAGCCGTCATAATTCCCTGATGTAATGCTAGCCTCAGTTTCAGTGGATGCCCCCAAATTCTGGTGCTATTTTCTCTTCACCATTGTTTTTTTTTTTTTAAAGGAAATGCAAAGAAAAAATGGGTACTTTTTTCATTATTATTCAGTATCATTATCCAGAGGCTGCCTTAATTAGCCCTTTCCCATAACCAAGCAAGACAGACTTATCATGTGAAGGGAGCTTTAGGTGTTGGTCTCAGTCTCCCACCAACCTGTAGGCTGCTTTGGTGGGTTGTTAGTATCATAATAATAATAATAATAATAATAATAATTATTATTATTATTATTATTATTATTTCTATTCCGCCTTTTCCCGATAGGAAATCAAGGCAGATTACAACAGGTATTAAAACATCAAGTGTGTGTGGTTTTACTTTGCGAACGAAGATTCAGGAAGGACTCATCCATGCTTTCTACAAGCGTGTTGATGACATTGGATGTATCCTTCCAGCCTGTGCAATGGATTTTTATGGTGGAGCGCAGCGTGCACAGAACTGGCCTCACCCTTTAAACCCGAGGTTCGACTGCTGAGGCCTTGACAAGCATGGACAGTGGCAGCGAGGTACTCGGGTCATAGGTTTGGTTAGAGTTTCCTTCTCTTAGATGGTTGACCTTACAGGGTTAGATGAGCACCATCTGCCCGAGTTTGGGATTAGAGTTTTCCTTCTCCTAGGATGGTTGCCATAAGGCTAGAGAGCCCATCCTGCCCTTTGGCACTCTTGGTCAGACCCTTCGGTTGTGACCTGTCTGGCATGGGAGGCCCTGCCGGTGGCTATTATACCACTGCCAGCATAGCTCACAACTTCATTAAGGTACGCAAGCCTCTCCCCCACACAGTCAGAGCATAGCTGGAGGAGGATAGGAGGCCAGAAGATGATAGTTAAGGAGGGAGGAGCCTCTTCCTTCAGGCTATCCCTGGTGGAGCTGGGTCTGCCTGATCACGCCCTCTCAGGCCAAGATGACAGTTAAGGAGGGAGGAGCCTCTTCCTTCAGGCTATCCCTGTGGAGCTGGGTCTGCC